>NW_025899997.1:0-13799 GCF_022539505.1 Lolium rigidum | reverse complement strand
ATTACTAGAATAATCCACATAGACTATAAGCATTGCTACGGAAGAGGAGGGAGATAGGTAAACCGACTCAACAATAAAAGTAAAAGAAAGGTCCTTCAAAGAGGAAAGCATCGATTGCTGTATTTGTGCTAGAGCTTTTATTTTGAAAACATGAAACAATTTTGTCAACGGTAGTAATAAAGCATATGAGTTATGTAAATTATATCTTACAAGTTGCAAGCCTCATGCATATTATACTAATAGTGCCCGCACCTTGTCCTACTTAGCTTGGACTACCGGATCTTCGCATGCCATGTTTCAACCAAGTGTCACAAAGGGGTACCTCCATGCCGCCTGTACAAAGGTCTAAGGAGAAAGCTCGCATTTTGGATTTCTCGCTTTTGATTATTCTCAACTTAGACATCCATACCGGGACAACATGGACAACAGATAATGGACTCCTCTTAAATGCATAAGCATGTAGCAACAATTATTATTCTCATATGAGATTGAGGATATATGTCCAAAACTGAAACTTCAACCATGATTCATGGCTTTAGTTAGCGGCCCAATGTTCTTCTCTAACAATTTTCATGCTCCAATCATAGGTGATAGATCCTTCGTGACAAGACGGACATGCATAGCAACTCACATGATATTCAACAATAGTTGATGGCGTTCCCTGTAAGCATGGTTATCGCACAACAAGCAACTTAATAAAAGATAAAGTGCATAAGTACATATTCAATACTACGATAGTTTTTAAGGCTATTTTGTCCCATGAGCTATATATTGCAAAGGTAAATGATGGAATTTTAAAGGTAGCACTCAAGCAATTTACTTTGGAATGGCGGAGAAATACCATGTAGTAGGTAGGTATGGTGGACACAAATGGCATAGTAGTTGGCTCAAGGATTTTGGATGCATGAGAAGTATTCCCTCTCGATACAAGGTTTAGGCTAGCAAGGTTATTTGAAGCAAACTCAAGGATGAACCGGTGCAGCAAAACTCACATAAAAGACATATTGTAAACATTATAAGACTCCACACCGTCTTCCTTGTTGTTCAAAACTCAATACTAGATATTATCTAGACCTTAGAGAGACCAAATATGCAAATCAAATTTTAGCAAGCTCTATGTATTTCTTCATTAATGGGTGCAAAGCATATGATGCAAGAGCTTAAACATGAGCACAACAATTGCCAAGTATCACATTATCCAAGACATTTTAGAATTACTACATGTAGCATTTTCCAATTCCAACCATATAACAATTTAACGAAGAAGAAACTTCGCCATGAATATTATGAGTAAAGCCTAAGGACATATTTGTTCATATGCAACAGCGGAGCGTGTCTCTCTCCCACAAAGTGAATGCTAGGATCTATTTTATTCAAACAAAAACAAAAACAAAAACAAACCGACGCTCCAAGTAAAGAACACAAGATGTGACCGAATAAAAATATAGTTTCGGGGAGGAACTCGATGATGTTGTCGATGAAGAAGGGGATGCCTTGGGCATCCCCAAGCTTAGATGCTTGAGTCTTCTTAAAATATGCAGGGGTGAACCACGGGGGCATCCCCAAGCTTAGAGCTTTCACTCCTCTTGATCATAGTATATCATACTCCTCTCTTGACCCTTCAAAACTTCCTTCACACCAAACTTCAAGCAAACTCATTAGAGGGTTAGTGCACAATTAATAATTCACACATTCAGAGGTGACACAAACATTCTTTACACTTCTGGACATTGCATAAAGCTACTGGACATTAATGGATCAAAGAAATTCATCCAACATAGCAAAAGAGGCAATGCGAAATAAAAGGCAGAACCTGTCAAAAACAGAACAGTCCGTAAAGATGAATTTTAAAGTGGCACCAGACTTGCTCAAATGGAAAAACTCAAAACTAATGAAAGTTGCGTACATATCTGAGGATCACGCTCGTAAATTGGCAGATTTTTTAGAATTTTCTACAGAGACTTGTGCCCAGATTCGTGACAGACAGCAATGCTGTTTCTGCGCAGCGATCTCAAATATAACATCAACTTTGGCATAGAAACTTTACTTGGCACAAAAATATGATAAGAAGAGGTTGCTACAGTAGTAAACAACTTCCAAGACTCAAATATAAAACAAAGTACTGTAGTAAAAACATGGGTTGTCTCCCATAAGCGCTTTTCTTTAACGCCTTTCAGCTAGGCGCAGAAAGTGCAAATCAAGTAACATCAAGAGTAGAAGCATCAACATTATTATTTTTCATGCAAACACAACTTGTTGCAGGGGGTACTTTAGGTGCCCCATTATCTAAATTTTCTATGGTGGTGCTAGGGATTTTAGCAATTTTAGGCCTATAATAATTCTTTTGTTTAGGCACTTTAGAGGCATACATGAATTTTTGCTCTCTACCCACATAAGCTTTCTCATTATACTTGAGGGAAGAAAAGGTTGAACCCAAGGTTCCCATAGCTTTTTCAAGTTCATCAATCCTATTAGTTTGATTATCATGGACAACACGAGTTCCTAGGACACTAATTCTTTCATCAATTCCTCCTAAGGATTTATCAAGTTCATCAGTTTTATCAAATAACATTTCCAATTTAGTTTCAACACTTGAAAAAAATTTCTCTATGGTTTCCAATTTTTTCATAACATCCTCAAGAGAGATTTCAATTTTAACTTCATTAACAGGTGGTATTCCAACTAGACTCTCAATGATGCAACTAGCTTCTAAAGCGGGAGTACCTAGGAAATTACCTCCCGAAAGAGTATCAAGAACATACCTATTCCAACTAGATAAACCAACATAAAAGTTCCTAAGAAGGATAGTGGTGGAGTGTTTCTTAATGCACCTATGATGAGCATTACTAATTCTGTACCAAGCATCTTTAAAACTTTCTCCACCTTGTTACTTAAAAGAACGAACTTCAACTTCAGGATTACTCATTTTAGTAATAAAGTAAACTAAGCAAAGATAAGTGACTAATTTTTTTGTGTTTTTGATATAGAGAGCAAGACAATAAATAAAGTAAAACTAGCAACTAATTTTTTTGTGTTTTGTTTAGGTGCAGCAAACAAAGTAGTAAATAAAATAAAGCAAGACAAAAACAAAGTAAAGAGATTGAGAAGTGGAGACTCCCTTGCAGACGTGTCTTGATCTCCCCGGCAACGGCGCCGTAAAAAGAGCTTGATGGCGTGTAACTCACACGTTCGTTGGGAACCCCAAGAGGAAGGTATGATGCGCACGAGTAGCAAGTTTTCCCTCGTAAAGAAACCAAGGTTTAATCGAACCAAGAGGAGCCAAGAAGCACGTTGAAGGTTGATGGTGGCGAAATGTGATGCGGCGCAACAACAGGGATTCCGCGCCAACGTGGAATCCGCACAACAAAACCAAAGTACTTTGCCCCAACGAAACGGTGAGGTTGTCAATCTCACCGGCTTGCTGTAACAAAGGATTAACCGTATTGTGTGGAAGATGATTGTTTGCAAGAAAACAAGTAAAATAAGTATTGCGATAGATTGTATGCTATGTAAAGAATAGGTCCGGGGTCCACGAGCTCACTAGAGGTGTCTCTCCCATAAGATAAAAGCATGTTGGGTGAACAAATTACAGTTGGGCAATTGACAAATAGAGAAGGGCATAACAATGCATATACATGATATGATAAATATAGTGAGATTTAATCCGGCATTACGACAAAGTACATAGACCGCCATCCAACCGCATCTATGCCTAAAAAGTCCACCTTCGAAGTTATCATCCGAACCCCATTCAGTATTAAGTTGCAAAGCAACGGACAATTGCATTAAGTATAGTGCGTAATGTAATCGACAACTACATCCTTAGACATAGAATCAATGTTTTATCCCTAGTGGCAACAAAGACATCACAACCTTAGAACTTTCTGTCACCGTCCCGGTATCAATGAAGGCATGAACCCACTATCGAGCATAAATACTCCCTCTTGGAGTTAAGAGTAAAAACTTGGCCAGAGCCTCTACTAATAACGGAGAGCATGCAAGATCATAAACAACACATAAACAATAGATTGATAATCACCATAACATAGTATTCTCGTATCCATCGGATCCCGACAAACACAACATATAGTATTACGTATAGATGATCTTGATCATGTTAGGCAGCTCACAAGATCCAACAATGAAGCACAATTAGGAGAAGACGACCATCTAGCTACCGCTATGGACCCATAGTCCAGGGGTGAACTACTCACTCATCACTCCGGAGGCGATCATGGCGATGAAGAGTCCTCCGGAGATGAATCCCCTCCCAGGCAGGGTGCCGGAGGTGATCTCCTGAATCCCCCGAGATGGGATTCGCGGCGGCGGCGTCTCTGGAAGGTTTTCCGTATCGTGGCTCTCGGTACTGGGGGTTTCGCGACGGAGGCTTTAAGTAGGCGAAAGGGCAAGTCAGGAGGCGGCACGAGGGGCCCAGGGGGCAGGCCGGCGCGGCCAGGGCCTGGGCCGCGCCGCCCTGTCACCTGGCCACCTCGTGGCCCCACTTCGACTCCCCTTCGGTCTTCTGGAAGCTTCGTGCAAAAATAGGACCCTGGGCGGTGATTTCGTCCAATTCCGAGAATATTTCCTTACTAGGATTTCTGAAACAAAAACAGCGAGAAAACAACAATCGGCTCTTCGGCATCTTGTTAATAGGTTAGTTCCAGAAAATGCGTAAATACGACATATAATGTGCATAAAACATGTAGGTATCATCAATAAAGTAGCATGGAACATAAGAAATTATCGATACGTTGGAGACGTATCAGGGAACTGCGCCCTCCACTAGCGCATCAACTGCTCGTCGTGCTCGGCGATGGCGATCCTGCGCTGCACCTGGCGGTGCCGGCGATGGTCCTCGTCGTCGACGAGGCACGGCGCTGGCACGAGGAACTCCGCCTCCTCTAGCGATTCAACATCCGGGAAGTTCATGTCGCGTCGTGGCCGCCGAAATCACCACGCTGCCTCGTCGTAAGCGCACGCCGCCAGCTCCGGGCGTGTTGTACGTGCCGAGGGTGAGGCGGAATCCACCGGCGCGTATCTCGGCGTAGAACCTACCGCTCGGACACGCTCGAACGCCACGGAAACCGGACGACCCTCGACGACGTGGCGGCATCCCGAAGATGAATGAGCGAAGGCGGTGGCGACTGATACGTCCCAAACGTATCTATAATTTCTTATGTTCCATGCTACTTTATTGATGATACCTACATGTTTTATACACATTATATGTCATTATTATGCGTTTTCCGGAACTAACCTATTGACGAGATGCCGAAGTGCCGCCTCGTTTTCTGCCGTTTTTGGTTTTAGAAATCCTAGTAAGGAAATATTCTCGGAATCAGACGAAATCAACGCCCAGTACCCTATTTTCACCGGAAGCTTCCAGAACACCCGAGAGGGACCAGAGGGGGGCCACAGGGGCCCCACACACTAAGGCGGCGCGGCCTGAGGGGGGGCGCGCCGGCCTGGTGCCTGGGCCCCCCGTAGCCCTTCCGAGGCTCCCCTTTCGCCTATAAAGTCTCCCTGACCTAAAACCCCGATACGAATAAGCCACGGTATGAGAAAAGTTCCAGAGCCGCCGCCATCGCGAAGCCAAGATCTGGGGGACAGAAGTCTATGTTCCGGCACGCCGCCGGGACGGGAAAGTGCCCCCGGAAGGCTCCTCCATCGACACCACCGCCATCTTCGTCACCGCTGCTGCTCCCATGAGGAGGGAGTAGTTCTCCATCGAGGCTCGGGGCTGTACCGGTAGCTATGTGGTTCATCTCTCTCCTATGTACTTCAATACAATAATCTCATGAGCTGCCTTACATGATTGAGATTCATATGATGATGCTTGTATCTAGATGTCATTATGCTAGTCAAGTGGATTTTACTTATGTGATCTCCGGAGACTCCTTGTCCCACGTGTGTAAAGGTGACAGTGTGTGCACCGTGTGGGTCTCTTAGGCTATATTTCACAGTAATACTTATTCACCGTTATGAATGGCATAGTGAAGTGCTTATTTATATCCCTTTATGATTGCAATGTGCTTTGTATCGCTACTAGTTTATGTGCTACTCATGTGATGTTATTAAAGTAGTCTATTCCTCCTGCATGGTGTAATGGTGACAGCAGTGTGCATCGTGTAGTTCTTGTCGTAGATTATGATCATAATCTCTTGTAGGTTATGGAGTTGATTATCGCTATGATAGTATTGATGTGATCTATGCCTCCTTCATAGTGTGATGGTGACAGTGTGCATGCTATGTTAGTACTTGGTCTATTTTGCAAAGATCTATTATACTCTAAGGTTACTTAAACATGAATATCAAATGTTGTGGAGCTTGTTAACTCCGGCATTGAGGGTTCGTGTAATCCTACACAATTAGTGGTGTTCATTATCAAACAAGAGTATATGTAGCACAAAGGAAAGAGAACTTATTTATTATGTGATCAATGTTGAGAGTGTCCACTAGTGAAAGTATGATCCCTAGGCCTTGTTTCCACCACAAAGAATTGCTTCCTACGCCAGCAAGCTATTTTCTGGCGCCGCTTGTTTACTGTTTTACTACATCTTTACTTTCTGCAATATTATCACTATCTATACCACCTGTGTTTTACTATCTCTTCGCCGAACTAGTGCACCTATACATCTGACAAGTGTATTAGGTGTGTTGGGGACACAAGAGACTTCTTGCTTTGTGGTTGCAGGGTTGCTTGAGAGGGATATCTTTGACCACTTCCTCCCTGAGTTCGATAAACCTTGGGTGATCCACTTAAGGGAAAACTTGCTGATGTTCTACAAACATATGCTCTTGGAGGCCCAACACTGTCTACAAGAATAGAAGCACCCGTAGACATCAAGCTATTTTCTGGCGCCGTTGCCGGGGAGGAAAGGTAAAAGGTACTCACACTCCGGATCTCGGCTACTAAGCTATTTTCCGGCGCCGTTGTAAGTACTCGAAGCTATTTCCTTTAGATCCTGCAATTGCATCTTTTGGTTTCTTGTTTACACTAGTAAGGCATAATGGAAAGTAACAATGAGCTTCTTATTCTATTTCCTGAGTTAAGACATGGATTGTTTGCTGCGAAAATTAAAAAATCTATGGAATCTTATTTGCATGCTAGTAGCAATGATATTAGTATGAACGCTTTGAACACCATTGTTGTTAATGATAGGGAAAATTCTAAGCTTGGGGAAGCTGGTTTTGATGAGCATGATATTTTTAGTCCCCCAAGCATTGAGGAGAAAATTTTCTTTGATGATACTTTGCCTCCTATTTATGATGATTATAATGATAGTGGTCTTTTGGTGCCGCCTACTATGGAGAGTAAATTTTATTATTATTATATTATGCCTCCTACACTTGATGAGAATAATAATGATAGCTACTTTGTTGAATTTGCTCCCACTACAACTAATAAAATTGATTATGCTTACTAGCAAAAGTGCCCGTGCGTTGCACCGGGTAACCAAATACCCAATATGTTACACTTCTCCTATTTATGACCATCATCGATGGGTCGCGTTTTCTCCTACGCAAAATAATGTTAAATTGCAAGGCCCTCCCTGCACCGACTTCTAATACCACACACTTGTAATAATGGTTGCCGTCATCCTTATATTTTATTATGATATGAATTCAGATTTAATAATCACTCTGTTCCATAATTTATTTTGCTAACGGTTCAAAAATTCAGTTCTCACTCCGTTTCATAAATTCGTGTCGCAGATCCGGATGTATTTGTTCACAACATATGTCTCATACATCTAAACTGTGAAAGGAATGGACTACTAAAAATGGCTAGTTCTGTAAAAAAAGTTAGTAAAAATCTAAATAGTTTAAAATTAGAGCTGAATTAATAAAATACGGTGCCTTACTATGCTGTAGGCCAGAAAGTAGGTACCTGCTAATATTTGCAACGATAGAATTTTTGTATTCTAGGCGTTGTAAATTTCAATTCAAAATTCTAAATATAATGGTTGACTTGAGACTGTGAAAAAGAGACATAACAATAATGTAGTCTATATTTATGTTCACCAAGACTGTAAAAAAGTTAATCATTGCCGCCTCCGACAATATCATATTGCACAGAAAGAAGTCTACATAACCCCCCTAAGTATTGGGCTTGGGACGTTAAACCCCCTTAAGTTTAGATTGGGTCACTTAACCCCCCTAACTATCAAATACCACTCAAATTACCCCCTTGGGTCACTTATGGTTGTTTTGTTAGCTGTTTTGGCCGACGTGGATAAGTGGTTTTAGCCATGGTGTAAAGAGCTATTCCAGCGTGGCATATTTGCGCTTTGAACTACAAATCCTGGAACTTGCGCCGACGCGTAGATAGCCAACTCCCCTGTCTTGGAATCTGGAGCAATCGGTGACGCAGAGTGTGCGTAGTCATGGTGCCGTTCATCACCAAAAATATAATCGATCAAGTCATGCTAGCTAGCTACTTCATACGTGTGTTAGCCACTGCGCGTATCGCCGGAACAGCGCGCCGCAAGGGACGAGTTTGTTCACGATGTTGTCGAGCGCGTAGTGCACCGAGCGCGCGGTGATGAACGCCACGCCCTTAATTCGACACTGCAATTCACCTGGATGCGCAGTACCGTAGGTCGCGCGCGCTCACGATCGTCAGCTCGTCGAAGCAGAGGTCCAGCTTCGCAACGCTCACCGGGTACTGGAGCCGGCCTCTTCGGGGAAGGGAAGGACGAGGAGAACAGGAGCTCACCGAGGCCGTCCCGTCGACAATCCAGGCGTTGCTGAGCAACAAAGGGCGCGGAAGGAGGCATCGGCGGGAGCGTGAGGCATTGCCCATGATCACCGCCATGGTCACCGCTACAGCCGAGGCTGGCAGGTCAAGAGCCATGCCCTTGTTCTCCGCTTCTGGTGGGCATGGATGCACCTCGAGCACGAAGAGCTTCGCGGCGCGGCACATGCCGTAGCGCAACCACGCTCGGACGTACATGGTATCGCGCCACTCGGCCGCGCGCCGTCGCCCGGAACCGGTCCATGTTGCATTGGTACTTCACGCTCCTCACGTATTCCCTCGTGTAGTAGCCACGCTTCACCTCCACATGCTCATTGTTAAAGCCGCGCACCGCCGTGAGCTGCGAGCACCGCCGACGGAGGAGAACGCTCGAACAGCTCCACCGTGGCTAAAACCACTTCCACGTAGGCCAAAACAGCTAACAAAACAGCTGTAAGTGGTCGGAGGGGGTAATTTGAGTGGTATTTGATACTTACAGGGGTTAAGTGCTCCAATATAAACTTAGGGGGGGTTAGTGTCCCAAACTTAATACTTAAGGGGGTTATGTGGACTTCTTTCTATTGCACAAGTAGTAATTGCACATCAAGTGTGCTATCATGTACCATTGCTGCGCGTGGCTGGCTGCATCCATCCTGTCATGTGCAAGAAAAATTAACCAAGTCCGTCAAGTGCAAAAGAACTAAGATAGGACCGTGCCAATGACGGGCACCAGCTAATCGCCTTTCCGCTGCACACACATGAGGCCTACTGCTTCAGCGTATGCAAGCTCGCCGTACTCCATCGGTGGCGTGGTGCGGCTCCACGAGCTCCTGACGGCAATCCTTTCTCCGCGTTTCTCTCTCCTGTGAGAATTAACAACAACCAGGAGTTGATGACCAGTTTGCTCCCGTGATATTTGGGTTGTGCACCAAATCAAAACATGGCCAGTCGATCTCGGATAGAAATACATTAGCGTCCAGATCGGTCCAGAATTATCTACCTTTCGAAGCAGCAGAGAAACTCTTGCCCAGTCGCTAGTGGCCGTGTATTTCCTTTGTGTTTACTGTTTCGGCCGGCCGGTGAGCACCAACAAACGATCTCCATCTGGACGTGATGATGGCGGCGACCGTCCTACCAGGGCTGTGCAGCCCGCGCGTGTGAGCCGCAAGGGTCGCCCAGGGGTGATCGAGACCTTGGTAGACGGCCACTCCGGCGAGGCGGGAAGGCATACTTCATAGATAGAAGGATCCATCGATTTGGGGCTTCAGTTGCATACGGGAAGGCCAGTTTCGAGAATCTTTCGCGACCTAAATCCGGCGAGTTCATCCAAACGATTTGATCAGAATTTCCGCTTTGTTTCTATGGGGATCAGCGTGGGGGAGAAGGACCATATATGGGTTGATTTTTTTGGCCGAGGAAAGAAATTGCCATTGGGTTCTGGAGGAATCGAGCTCATACCGAGCTCGTTCTCCTTTTTTTGAGCGGACTCTTTGGGTTAAAATAGGAAAGCTGGGAGGAGGTGGGCCGATGCTGGACCGATTTGGCTAGCCGACGTGAGAATAGCGAACTGGTGCTACGCACGGACGGGCGGAACAATCACGCGGAGGCCTCAACTCAACTTGACGAAGCTTTTTTCTGACTTTGCGGTGGCAATTGCTGTAATTACTACAGAAAAGCAGGGGCAGGAAAAAACGGACCAACAAGAAATCCTTTTGCTTTTATTATTAGGTATAGATGTGGTGAGTAATAATTTTATGCATATGGCTCATGACAAGAATGTTTTATGTGATAGTTATATTGTTGAGTTTGTTCATGATGCTACTGAAAGTTATTATGAGAGAGGGAAACATGGTTATATGCATCTTAATAATATTAAGTTTCCCCTCTTTATGTTGAGAATCTTGAAATTGCGCTTGTGTTGCCTTCCTATGCTTGTCACTTTGTTCTTCATGAATTTATTTGTGTACAAGATTCCTTTTCATAGGAAGTGGGTTAGGCTTAAATGTGTTTTGAATTTGCTTCTTGATGTTCTCTTTTGCTTCAACTCTCATCCTTATGAGAGCATCATCATTAAAATTACTGAGCCCATCTTAATGGCTATAAAGAAAGAACTTCTTGGGAGATAACCCATGTGTTTATTTTACTACAGCACTTTTGTTTTATATTTGAGTCTTGGAAGTTGTTTACTACTGTAGCAACCTCTCCTTATCATGTTTTTGTGCCAAGTAAAATCTCTATGGTAAAGTTGATGCTAGATTTGGATTGCTGCGCAGAAATAGATTTGCTGTCTGTCACGAATTTGAGCAGAAGTCTCTGTAAAAAAAATAAAAAAATCTGCAAATTTACGTGTGTGATCCTCAGATATGTACGCAACTTTCATTAGTTTTGAGTTTTTCCGTTTGAGCAAGTTAAGTGCCCCTTTCAGGTTCGTCTTTACGGACTGTTCTGTTTTTGACAGATTCTGCCTTTTATTTCGCATTGCCGCTTTTGTTAAGTTGAATGAGTTTCTTTGTTCCATTAACTTTCAGAAGTTTTGTGCAATGTCCAGAAGTGTTAAGAATGATTGTGTCACCTCTGAACATGTGAATTTTGATTATGCACTAACCCTCTAATGAGTTTGCTTGAAGTTTGGTGTGGCAGAAGTTTTCAAGGGTCAATAGAAGAGGGTGATATAATGTGATCAAGAAGAGTGAAAGGTCTAAGCTTGGGGATGCCCCCGTGGTTCATCCCTGCATATTTTAAGAAGACTCAAGCATCTAAGCTTGGGGATGACCAAGGCATCCCCTTCTTCGTCGATAACTTATCAGGTTTCTTCTAGTGAAACTATATTTTTATTCAGTCACATCTTATGTACTTTACTTGGAGCGTACGTTGTGCTTTTATTTTCGTTTTGTTATTTTCATTCTCTGAATAAGTTCATCCTTGTGTGGGAGAGAGACACGCTCCGATTTTTCATATGAACACTAGTGTTCTTCATTCATGCTTTTAATGTTTAAGGGCGAAAGTTGATCGCTTCACTTGTTGTTATTTTGTTGGAATCAGAAAATGCTTCATATGGTCTTGAATAATTTGATACTTGGCAATTGTTTTGAGCCCTCATAAATCATGTTTAAGCTCTTGCATCATGTAGTTTAAATCTAGTAGTGAAGAACTACTGTAGAGCTTGTTGAAATTTGGTTTGCATGATTGGTCTCTCTAAGGTCTAGATATTTTCTGGTAAAAGTGTTTGAGCAACAAGGAAGACAGTGTAGAGTCTTATAATGCTTGCAATATGTTCTTATGTAAGTTTTGCTGTACCGGTTTATACTAGTGTTTGCTTCAAACAACCTTGCTAGCCAAATTCTTGTACTGAGAGGAAATGCTTCTCGTGCATCCAAACACCTTGAGCCAAAACCCATGCCATTTGTGTCCACCATATCTACCTACTATGTGGTATTTCCTGCCATTCCAAGTAAATACTTCATGTGCTACCTTTAAACAATTCAAAAGCTATTATCTCTTATTTGTGTCAATGTTTTATAGCTCATGAGGAAGTATGTGGTGTTTTGTCTTTCGATCTTGTCATTTACTTCTGACAGACTTTCACAATGGACTAGTGGCTCATCCGCTTATCCAATAATTTTGCAAAAAGAGCTGGCAATGGGGTTCCCAGCCCCAATTAATTAACTTGCATTAATAATTCTCTTCACATGTTTTGCTCGATCTATCGGTAAGCAACTTAAATTTGCAAATAGACACTCCTCCATGGTATGTGAATGTTGGAAGGCACCCGAGGATTCGGTTAGCCATGGCTTGTGAAAGAAAAGGTTGGGGGGAGTGTCATCTAATAAATAAAACTGAAGTACATGTGTAAACAAAAGAGAAGAGGGATTATCTACCTTGCTGGTAGAAATAACGTCCTTCATGGGAGCCGCTCTTGAAAGTCTGGTTGATAAGGTAGTTAGAGTATCCATTACCATTCGTTGACAACAACAAACACCTCTCAAAATTTTACTTTTATGCTCTCTATATGATTTTAAAACTTGAAAAGCTCTAGCACATGATTTAATCCCTGCTTCCCTCTGCGAAGGGCCTATCTTTTACTTTATTGTTGAGTCAGTTTACCTATTTCCTTCCATCTTAGAAGCAAACACTTGTGTCAAGCTGTGCATTGATTCTTACATACTTGCTTATTTGCATTCATCATATTACTCTATGTTGACAATTATCCATGAGATATGCATGTTGAAAGTTGAAAGCAGCTGCTGAAACTTATATCTTCCTTTGTGTTGCTTCGATGCCTTTACTTTGAATTTATTGCTTTATGAGTTAACTCTTATGCAAGACTTTTTGATGCTTGTCTTGAAAGTACTATTCATGAAAAGTTTTGCTATATGTTATCTATTTGTTAGCAAACTATAGATCATTGCTTTGAATCACTCCATTCATGTCATATGCTCTACAATAATGTTGATCAAGATTATGATGGTAGCATGTCACTTAAGAAATTATCATTGTTATCGTTTACCTACTCGAGGACGAGTAGGAACTAAGCTTGGGGATGCTGATACGTCCCAAACGTATCTATAATTTCTTATGTTCCATGCTACTTTATTGATGATACCTACATGTTTTATACACATTATATGTCATTATTATGCGTTTTCCGGAACTAACCTATTGACGAGATGCCGAAGTGCCGGTTCCTGTTTTCTACCTGCTTTTTGGTTTCGAAATCCTAGTAAGGAAATATTCTCGGAATCGGACGAAATCAACGCCCGGTACCCTATTTTCACCGGAAGCTTCCGGAACACCCGAGAGAGACCGGAGGGGGCCACGGGGGCTCGATGACCCACAAGTATAGGGGATCGCAACAGTCTTCGAGGGAAGTAAAACCCAAATTTATTGATTCGACACAAGGGGAGGTAAAGAATACTTATAAGCCTTAACAAGCTGAGTTGTCAATTCAGCTGCACTCTGAAAAAGCACTAGCAACGAGGGTGATGTGAAAGTAGCGATGATATGAGAGCAATAGTAACGATAACACGGCAGCGAGTAGTAGTAATATTAGAGCAATGGTACC
>NW_025899996.1:0-47269 GCF_022539505.1 Lolium rigidum | reverse complement strand
TTTCGCATACCGGGGTCATCCAAGTCCATACTTTTGATTGTTTGACCTTTGCTTACTCAAGAGGTCATCCAATCCCATCTTGTTCTTGGCGGTGGTGAACTTTGCAAGTTCCTTTGTTAACCTAACATTTTCCTCAAGAATAGATGCATGCTCACAAGAGGATTCATTAGGATGATAGTCGAGACCATATTTAGTCACCAAGGATTCAAGATATGCATTGGTCTCAACATGCAAAGAGAGTTCCTCTTGTAAACGAACATGTTCCTCAACAAGCTTAGCATGCTCATTAGTAAAAGATGTAGGGGAACTAGCATGCTTTTCAACAACAATGGGATCCTTCATTGATTCAAGTGCTTTCATGTAGGTTTCTTGGAGTAGGTCATGGTTCTCTCCAAGTTTCTTGAGCTCATCCTTTACAAGCTTGTTAGCTCTTTCAAGGTGGTCAAGATCCCTAGTGAGAGAAGCATGAGCAACTTCAAGTTCCTCCTTTGAGGTATGGAGCACTTGAGTCAAAGATTGAGCCCTATCAATAGTTTCTAGATCCTTAACTTTATCAAGTTCATAGGTTTCAATTTGTTGCTTAAGGCCTTGAGATATGCACCTTTCGGTTTTTAGCTCTTGTCTTAGGAGATTGAATCTCCGTTCCTTTTCATCCAATTGATATTCTAATTCCTCAATGGACTCATCCTTTTCTTTGAGAGAGTCCATCAAGAAATCAAACTTGACAAGAGCTTTACCACGAAGGGTGCATCTAACATTGTAAAGTTCCTTAAGCACACTTAGTTCATCTTGATTTTCATTTTCATCATCAAGAACACTAGATAGGGAAGGTGGGGGTTCCATTACCTTGGTTTCCCTTGCCATAAGACAAGAGCCAACGATTGAAGAGGAGGAAGAGTCATCGGAGTCATCCTCTTGAGTGATTCTTGCCATGAAGGAGGAACCAACATCATTCTCCGTGGAGTAGTCCTTGGAGTAGTCATATGTGAAGAGTGACCCGGGCTTGGAGTAAGCCAAACCGACCACCCCGGCCTCCTTCTCCTCATCTTCTTCTTCATCATCGGACAAGTACTCGGCTCCAACAAAAGCTCTTCCCTTGTTCTTCTTGAATCGATCGTTGATTGGGTTTGGCTTCAATCTTGGCTTGACCCCTTTGATGAATCTTGGCTTGTCTACCCTTTTCTCATAAGGGCACTCATTTGCAAAGTGGCTATCTTCATCACAATTGTAGCAAGTTCTCTTCTTCTTCTTGTCATTGAGAAGCATAGGCAACTTTCCCTTGTACTTCTTGGCAAAGAAGGCAAAGTCGGTGGCGATGTCACTAGTTGAAGTCATCTCCTCATCTTCTTCAATTTCATATTCTTCTTCTCCTCCATGGTCAGCTCTAGCCTTGAGGGCAAGGTTGTGTGACGCTTCATGATTGTGTGAGGCTTCATCAACACGGTTCATTGCCTTGAGCCTCTTTCCGGCTTTGGCCATGTTTTCATTGGCGGCCACATAGGAGACTAGATCATCGGAGTTGAGATCGGCACTCTTGGTCATGATTTGCAAGTTGAGTCCAAGGTTGGTGTCTTCTTGTTTGACGGCAATCATAGCAATGACCTTGGATTTTATGAAGGCTTCGTTCATCTCGAATCCGTCATTGTACTTCTCAGCACCAAGACCCTTGACCCTTACTTTCGAGCACCAAGCCTAGCATAGGCATCGAATACGGATTCTCCATCTCGAATCATGAAGCTGGTAGGCCTCTTGCTTTGCAGTCTCATAGAGAGATGATTGGATCAAATCGGTTCCCTCTTGGAGTACTACGATCCGATCCCACAACTCTTTAGCGGAGACAATGTCATCAACTTGATCTAGAAGCTTGCGGTTGATGCCACTTCTAATCTTGTCACGTGCGGATGCATTGAGTTGACGGTTGTAGAACTCGGTGGAGGTCAACCGAGTAGGATCTTGTGGCTCCCGATGTCCATGAACAATGAGCTCCCATAGCTCCACACTTGCGGCTCGACGAATATGAGATTCCATAGCAGATTTCCAATGAGGAAAGTGAGTTCCATCGTAATGGGGAACGGTCCCACTATGGTTTATATGAGGCATGGGTGAAGTGTTTCGGGATAGTTATGGTCAACCTCATGGTAGGATTCTTTAGAAGCCGAAGCCCCACTAAGAGTTCCACCCGCGAGTTAGGTTCTTAAGCATGGCAGACATTTCGTCATTTGGTTTTGTAGCTCATCCTCCTTTTTCTTCTTCTCGGCATCATATGCCAAGAATCTAGATTTCATCTCTTTAACCGAAAGGTTAGAGTCGTCATCTAGACCCTCGAAGAGTTTATCCATCTCACTCTTAAGGCGGTGAAGCCCTTAATAAGAGTCCAGGCTCGATACCAATTGAAAGTATAGAGATGGTAAACCTAGAGGGGGGTGAATAGGTTTCTACAAATTTTAATTCTTTCTTTGCAATATTAGGCTTTGCGGAATATAAAGATGAGCCTAATGCAAACTAGGTGAAGCAACCTATATGAGGATACAACTAACTCAAGCACGAAGGCTCTCACGGGCGAGTTAAATCACAAGTAAGGAGTTCGGTTAGAGATAACCGATAGCACGCGGAGACGAGGATGTATTCCCGTGTTCCCTTGCTTTGCAACAAGGTACGTCACGTTTGGAGGAGTGGAGGTCCCACGAAGGATTCCCCGCGCCACGAAGGCTCACCCTATTCTCCGGAGCCTATCCCACGAAGGAATAGCTCACTCACTTGTGGTAGACTTTGAGGTAGCCTCCAAACCTTCACAATCTTGCCCGGAGCAAATCCACGGCCCGGATGCTTCCGGACTCCTCTTGCCCACCTAGGGTTTCCAAGGAACCCTAGGAAGCAAGCTTCTCAATGAATACAAGGGGAATGAGATTTGGCTTGGTAGAACGGTAGATCGGGTCCTCCTCTAGTGATTCCCCGGAGGGATTTGAGTTTGGGTGGAGGAGGGGGGAGATCTGAGGCTTTTGGTGTTTCTAGCAATGGAGTAGGAGAGAGAGAGCTCAAGAACAGTTTATAGTATGTTGCCTAACCCTTCCAAGGTAGAAGAAGGGGTATTTATAGTGTTCTTCAAAATCGGCCGTTGCCACTTGCCACCTCGACATTCTTCTCGACAAACCTGGTCGGACCGGACCACGGACCGGACAGCCCGGTCGTGAGGCCGGTCGGACCGGACCGGTGACCGGAGCACCTTTGCGTCGTCCCGGAGCTTGTCCGGTTGGTGCCCGGTTGCTGCCGGCTTCCGAGCGGTCGGCCGGACGTGGTGCCGGACCCGCCGGTCGGAAGCCGGTCGACCGGGGCCACGAGCCGGACCTGCTGGTCCTCCTGTGGAGCCCGGTTTCCGACCGGTCGACCAGCCAGTACGCCGGACCGGCCGGTTGTCGGCCGGTTGGACCGGGCAGGTGACCGGATTTCTCCTGTAACCCCTTTTTGATTGTTGTTGAAATGGGGGGTCACCTTTAGCCTTCTTGTTCCATTGATACACCTTTATACCTCTTTGGCTAATACCTGGGAATCATCTAGTAGTCATGTATTAGTCCAAATACACTAGCACGGTGTCATTGTTACCAAAATAATGGATAAGGGTAAAATACCCTTACAGACACAAGGTAATGCTATGGTGAGTGGTGATGAACATTGCATTGTTGATGGTGAGCGCTCTCTTGATGATTCTTCATCTCTATCCCATTGCAATGTCTCATCTTTGGACTTTAACACTTGTAGCACTATAAATGATTTACATGCTAGTGTTGATAGTCCTTGCATATCTTCATCCCATGATGATATGCTTCACTTGTCTTGTTGCCATAATGAAGATACTTTGCTTTCCTCTAGTATTTGTGTGACTAACAATGTAGAGGAAACCAAAGATACTATGGGCCAAGATAAGATCTTGGATGGAGCTTCAAGGAGTTCAATCTTCTTCATCATTGCACGTAGTTCCTACACGTTGCCTTATGGCTAAGGCTTCTAAGGTATCTCCTTACTTGGAACCCTATCTATCTAGTGATGATGAGGATGATGATATGGAAGTACTTAATGTTGCTTCCTTAAACAAGTTGGGAGAGTCGGTTTATCATGCTCTTCCTAAGAAGAAACTTGTTCGCTCTAACTTCATGAAAATCTTCAATTTTGCCATTAAGAGCATAAAACTTATTGAGAAAAAGGAAGAGTATGAGCGCGAGGATGCAATTGAGATTGCAACTCTTAAAGAAGCTCTTAAAGAACAAGCAAACCACCAATGAAACTCTTTAAGAGAACTTTGCTATCAAGGATACTTATGGAAAGGGGATCTCGTGATAGTGATTTAGAGGTGGCACAGAGACGTCATGAACTAAAATTGTTGAGCTAGAAATTGTTCATGTGATAAACTCCTTGAGGATTTTGAGCTTGCAAAAGTAGCTCTAGGGCTATGGAGAGTGAGCTCATCAAACTCACCGAGTCACTTGAGCAATCTAAGGCTCTCAACCAAATAGAGCTTGCTAAGTTGCCTTCTCCTTGTGCTATAATTGATAATGCGTGTGCTACTAACTCTACCTCTATGTAGAAGGCTTCCATCTTGATAGGAGAATGTTGAGCTAATGGGCTCAACTTTGCTTGCTAACAAGCAATTATGAGGGATTGGAAGAAAGTCATGGAAAGCTCTCTAGCTCCCATGATGATCTTCTAGTCTCTCATAATTTGCTAAAGTTAGCTCATGAGGCTATCATGCCAAAGGTAAAATCTTGTGAGCCTCATGTGAGTACTCACTACAAGAAAAGTTCTGATAGACAACGTCTCAAAATCGTCCGCTAAGGGGTATTTTTCGTCGCCTATGGGCCTAACCCGACGATATGGGTTCTGTTGTGGAAGCTAGCGTCGAGGCAAAGTCCTACGACGATTTTTTCGGTCCGTCGCGCTTGGGCGCCCTTCCGCCACGGAAAATCGGACCGTTGCCCAAGTGTTTCCAGGGAGCCCGTTGACTCGCCGACGTCATGCAAGCCGACACGTGGCGGACGCGGTTAGCTGGCGGTTAACGGCGTTAACGGCTGAAACCCCGTGGTAGATGGTAGGCCCACACGAGGCTCGCCACGTCTTAAGCGGGCCGGCCCATTAAGTTTGCGGGCCGGGCCAGCTGACTTAGTTTGATTGGTCAACTATATAGCTGGCTGGTCCATTAGTTACGTGGGCCGGGCCTAACCTCTAAGGTTGACTGGTCAAAACTTTAATGGGCCGGCACACTAAGCATGTGGGCCGGGCCGAATGCACTCGTTTGACCGGTCAACAGGCAAAGGGCCGGCCCACAAGACATGTGGGTCCCACTTTCCTGTTATCGGGCCGGCCCATTTACAAAGTGGGGTCCACATTAAAGCAACTGGGCCGGCCCAAGAAGTTAGTGGGCCGGCCCAATTAGCATGTGGGTCCCACTTTCCTGTTAAAAGGCCAGCCCATTTAGTATGTGGGGTCCACCATATAGCAAGTGGGCCGGCCCAACAAGATAGTGGGCCGGGCCAAAAACACAGGTGGGTCCCACTTTCCTGTTACAGGGCTGGCCCATTTAGCATGTGGGGTCCACCATAGAGCGAGTGGGCCGGCCCAACAAGATAGTGGGCCGGGCCAAAAAACTCTGGTGGGTCCCACTTCCCTGCTAAAGGGCCGGCCCATTTAGTATGTGGGGTCCACCATATAGCAAGTGGGCCGGCCCAACAAGATAGTGGGCCGGGCCAAAACGGCGGTGGGTCCCACTTTCCGGTTAAAGGGGCGGCCCATTTAGTATGTGGGGTCCACCGTATAGCAAGTGGGCCGGCCCAACACGCTAGTGGGCGGGCCAAAAGCACGAGTGGGTCCCACTTTCCTGCAAAAGGGCGAGGCCCATTTAGTATGTGGGGTCCACCATAGAGCAAGTGGGCCGGCCCAACACGCTAGCGGGCCGGGCCAAAAACTGAGTGGGTCCCACATTCGTCTTAAAGGGCCGGCCCGTTTAGTACGTGGGGACCACCACAAAAGCAATTGGGCTGGCCCAACTAGTTGGTGGGCCGGCCCAGTAGTGGGTGGGGTCCACCTTAAAGCAAGTGGGCCGGCCCAATAAAAGTGTGGGGTCCACAAGTTAATCAAGTGGGCTGGCCCAATAAGTAAGTGGGCCGGCCCGTTTAGTTCCTGTTTATATGCCGGCGTAAAAGGCGCTTTAGGATTTTGCGGGCCGGCACGTATGTGATTTCGCTTAATTGGGCCGTTTAAGGGATGGGAATTCGTGATTTAGATACCGAGAATATTTACGCAGCATTGATTTCTGTCGGATAGCCTCACTTACCACAAGCACCAAAGAAAAAATGCGCGAAAGAACTATAAAAACTAACTAAATATTACATCAGTTTGCAAGGCTTTGAAAAAATATTACGGAACCCGGAGAAATTGAATGGTAATTAAACCTAGCAATACAATGAAGCGATCCGGCAATCTTTTAAGTTGTCCATGCGGCACCTATATACGAAACAAAGACATTACAAGTTAAGACAAGCAACAATGGAAACGCAAAGACACTTCGCAATATTGTTTGCCAAAGAATTTGGAACTCATCATTTCGTCGTTATAACAAGATCATTGTAATGCGCACAATAAGCAAACAAAGAGTGCATGCCGCATACCAACGACCAATATAACGAGCATGTTAGAATGAAACAGACGGACTTACTATCTGTCGAGTCCCATGCAAACCAACATGTTCGAGGAGTACAAAATTGGCATGAACAACATAGTAGCAGAGCTATAAATTTTGTAACAACGACCGAGCAAGATGAAGTTATGATGGCTACATCTACGAGCAAGGAATGTAAACCAAAAATAGAAGTTACGATGGCAAAAGCTAAAGAGGAGGGAATGTGAACCAACATGTGCCAAGTGCAATTACTTAATTTTGGCCGTGAACTAAATAATACTCTCCGAACTTATAGTGAAGGGGATGCAAATCAAGATGTTTCGGGATATAAACTTGTAATGAGCAACACATAGAGGATAGTTAATGCTGGAGCTTAGGATGGACCGGATACGTAATATAGTAGGATCACCTGTGAACTTGTATAAGAGGGAATGCAAACCAATATGTTCAGCTTTCCATATGTGAGCGTCATGCCAAGTCAGAGAAACAAGTCAATAATGCGGCTTTTGAAGAACAAGATGGCACGCAAAATTATTATCTAGTAGTATGACAAGTTTATTTGTACTACGAGGCTAGATAGCGAGTGATAGCATGCCAAACTAAGTCCTTACTTTGTTAGCTTACAATGAACTAGATACAAAACAATGGCATCACCTGTAGTACGGGGAATGCAAGCCAACATGTTCATGGAGTAAAAAATTGGCACAAACAACATAGTAGCGAGGCCATAATTTTTGTAACAACGACTCGAGCAAGATAAAGTTATGATGGCTAGATCTACGAGCAGGGAATGTAAACAAAATATAGAAGTTACGATGCCAAAAGCTATAGAGCAGGGAATGCGAACCAACATGTGCAATTACTTAAAATTGGCCATGAACTAAATAATAGCGGGATGTTACTATAATACCTATAATTTTTGGAACAACGACTGAGCAAGATAGAAGTTATGATGGCTACATCTACAGAGCAGGGAATGCAAACCAAAATGTTCAATCGCTTAAAGTTAGCAATGAAGTAGAAAATAGCAACGTGTTACGGTCATAGCTAGGAATGAACTAAAAGAGCTTCGGACAAACAAGCATCCGAACCCGAACATGGCGCTAAAACAAGGGACTTACATTAGGAGAAGCACTCTGTGGGAGTCACAGCAGATCTTCCCGGGGTTGATAGATCCGGTGATGAAGTACGCTACATGTGCTACTTGGGGTTGGAGAGACGGCCATTACACTTCATGATTACTCATCTCATCTGCAAAAACGTAACGACGCGTCGTTAGCACAAACAGGTCCCCCAAGATTAAACAAGAACTTGCAGGCAAGCAATAGAAAAGCGACGAGTAGAAGAGTTTAGATCATGCACGGCGCCGGTGAAGCGAGATCCGGTTCATGCACGGCGGTGTCGGTGAGCAAGATCCGATGCGGTGGACGACGGATCCGCGAAGCGGCTCAGCTGGAAGCGACCTGCAGTAGACTCGCTGGATGAGCATATGGTTTAGAGGTACGGCGGGGATGATCCGGTCCGGTTGATGACGGCGTCGATGAAGCGGCTCCGGCGGCGGCCGGCCGACGAGGATCGCGAGGGCTCGGGTAGACCGGGGAAGTCCGGCGGGGATGTTCCGGTGCGGTGGTCGTGGAGGTGGGAGAGAGGGACTTGGGAAGTTCCGGTGGGTGGTACGAGGGAAATGAATTTTTTTTGGGAGGGTCTCCGGGCTAGGGAGGTGGTGATCCAAAAATGACGGGCGGAACCCCCACCAACCGACTTTGCTTGCCATCTCCCACGGGGTAGAATGGGAATTTGGAAGCGTGTGAAATTTTTGTATTTTGTGGGCGGGAAGTTTTGCCGCTATGAGATTTTGAATTTGGCTACCGTCCAAGTATAATGATAAAAAATGTGAGACCGTACTAGTACCTGCCGTTCAAGGCCGAGTGCAAAATCAAATCATCATCACATTAAATACCGGTTACTATCATCGTGATCTATCTTGTTATCCCATTCAAAAACACGTCTCGAAATATTTCGGGATTGGCGGGAGATTTTGCCGCCCGACCGAGATTTGATTTTGAATATGGCTATGGTCAAGTAATATAATATAATACTAATATAAAGACGGTACACCTGGTTAAGTACTAATTGCTCTGCTCCGGCTGGTCAAGGCCGACAGCAGCCACATCAAGCCATCATCATTACAAACAAAATCAGTCAAATCTAGAAGCTAGTATAGGAAAAATCACAGCAGCATAATAAATCCAGAAAACTAAGTACATAGTATAATACATCAACTGCATACAACAGCCAAAAGCAGCCAATAACAATGTTAATGTTCACGACAAACTAATCTGAAAATAATACAAGACGCAATGTATGGCCAACATGAAGATTATGATACCCCAAGATGAATGAATCTGATCTTCATTCAGCATATATTTCTTCGTCACTCTGTTCTCTGATCTGAAGGAAATATTCATTGAACTCTGTAACGGCCCCGGGTAGTACCCCCTATAGATTTGTTTGTTCTTTTCTTTTGTGCATCATCATGGCATATGCATCATATCATCCATGTTTTCCAAAATAAAATTATTTCATAAAGCCTTCTTATTTAACTTTAACTTCTCATATGGTTTTATAATAAACCTCCCCCCTCTATTTATTTTAACAAAACCCTAACAATCAAAACTATATTAATAAATAAAACTATTTCAAATGTTTCACAGTTTTAAAAATGGTTTGGTTTTGTTTGGTTTTGTTTTCAAATACCAAAACAGTTTTGAAAATAAGAGAGAAAACAAAAGGATTTCAAAATAAAACCTAACCCCTAAACCTTCTGGCCCCTCTCTCTTTCTCTGGCCCATCTTCTTCCTCCTCTCTTCAGCCCAGCCGAGCAGCCCACCTCTCTCTTTTTTTTTCCTTCCCCTCCGGCCCACTTCTTTCTCGCTAGCAGCCCACACACCGTTTCGATGGGAGACCGAGTCTCCTCTCCTTTTTCGTCGTTTGCAGGCACGCGAGGAGCATGAGCTCCTTTTCTTCTCTGCCATGGACCATCGCACATGCCCTCCTCCCTTGCTTTATCTCTGGCGCCAGCCAATCTCCCCTTCGTCCCTATCCTCTCCCCACCTGCTCCCTCCTCCTTTTTCCCCTCCTACAAGCAAACACAGAGGGAGGAGCAACCCCTCCCCGGCCACCGTGAACTCGCCATGGCGCCGTCGCTTCCGGCCGTCCCGCGTGAAGCCGAGAGCACCACCGGAACCGCCTCGGCTCTCCTCCATCTCACTATGCAAGAAATCAAGACGGGGATGCCTTCAAGCCGTCGCCATCGACCCCGTTCTTCCTCAGCATCGGCGGCCGTTTCCCTTGATTCCGACCGCCACGCTCTCCCCCGGCCTCCGGCGACCGCACCGTCAGCTCGCTGGTGAAGTCCTTGTTCTCCTGAACCTCTCCACCGTCACCCTCCCTCTCTGGTTGCGAATTCCCCCCGGTGACCATCGTTGTTCTGCAGGTGCGAGCCGTCGCTGGCGTGTCCCCGTCTCCCCCTTCAACCTGCGCTTCCTTCATCTGTTTCACGGCGATGCGACGCACCCTCCTCGCTTCCTCGCGCGCCTTTGGGCTTCCTCTCTCGTCGAGGACGTGCTCGGCCAGGAGCTTCTCCGCCCTGGACGCCCGCGTGCGACCCTGCCTCCCCGTCTACATCCCTGACCTTCCCCGAGCCGCGTTGACCTCCGTCGGCCATGCCAACACCGCGGTGAGCCACCACCTCTGTCCTTCCCCTTTTCCCTGCTCGATTTCGCCCGAGAGCGCCCCCGATTTTGGTCGCCACCGTCGCCAGTATCTGACCAGAAACGATGTCTCCATCTTCAGTTTCTTCAGAGAACAGACGAACAGCAGCAGCAGATGCAGATGGTTGCCACATCGTCCGCCTCGTCAGCGCCAGCGTGGCCGTGGGCCCTCCTCGTCAGCCTATGCGGCTAGGTAACCCTTGGGTGAGCCTCTCTCAGATCCAGATCGGACCTGGTTGTTTTCGTCCAGCCCCCTGCACATTTTTGTGCATCAACCCGCCGTCCCTGGCGCTTGCATTCTTTTGAAAACCCCCTGGCCCTTTTACAAATGAACCCGGGGCCCTTCCCCCTTTACAGTAATTATTTCTGGGTCCTTTCCCATTAAAATAAAACATGTTTAATCTATTTTAAATAAGAAAAACCATTTCGTTAATAACTATTAATCTGTAACTCAAATGACAAAGTGTTATATACCAATTTCGATCAGAAAAATGCAAGGAACATGATTATGCCATCCATTCATCTGTTTGCATCTCGCATCATGTCGCGCGTTGATAGTTATGCATGTTCACCTCACATATACGCAGAGTATTTCGGATTCCGAATATGGTTATCCCCGCTCCGTTAAATATTGAAGTAGCTCACCCTTGCCATGCTATGTCATGCTAACCAACACTTAAAATTTGACGATAGATATGCAACTCCAATCTAATCTGTTTGTCCGGGGTTCCGACTCCGTTTAAATTGGATAAGTGCATCGCATCATATCTGCCATGTCATGCATATCTTATCATGATCATGCTGATTCTTCTTCCGTAGTAGTAAGATTTGCATCCGTTGTGTGTTCCAGCATTTGCTTCTTCCCGGATAGGATCACGAAGTGGTGTTGTGAGATACGACGAGATCTCCGACAAGTTCTCCTGCAGCTTTCCACAGGCGAGCCCTCTCTCTTCACCTATTTTACTCTCTCCCTCGCACTGCTATCCTTATGTTGCGATTCTTTATCGAGTCACGTGTCCTATTCCACTTGTTTACCATAATAATCCTATATGTAACATTCCTTACCCATAGCCGTTGCTTGATGTTTGAGCCTTGCGAGTCGTATGCGTGTTTAGGTTCTGTTGTTTATCTCGATCTGTTATCGGGATATGTTGGGTTGTTGGGAGGTTATCACATGCTATATCAGTTGTTGGAGATACACATGCTTTACTTTTTTTGTCAACAACTAAAATTGTAGCGCAGGCATCCGTGAGCCCCTTTGCGAAAGCATCGGAACTTTGACTCGCTAATGTCCCCTAGGACCCGAGTTCTTGTTATCGCATTCAGAGATTGAGCGCTCTACCCATGCGTGGGGACGATTATTGGGACCCCCCTCACCCATTACCTTTTCTCAAGTCGGTTGAAAAGGGGGCCACAACCTTGGTTTTATTTGCCTATGCCATGTATGCCATGCTTTACTTACCTGTTGCCTTCGGGTGTTTACTTCCTGTTGCCTTCGGTGTTTATATTCCGTATCGTACCCCGCGCGAACGTTTAGCGAGGCGTGTGGTTTGCACGCCTAGCCGTTAACGCAAACCCCGAGTCCGCTTGAGTGCGGTCGACTTCGTTACGGGTAGCTTAGTCCGGGTGGCCCCCCTAGACTTTCTTGTTGAGCCGGGAACGGTCTTGTTGTGAGACATCCACCTGTCGTAAGTGGGTCGAGTATGCGTATGGTTACATTTGGGCAACCCCTGCAGGTGTACATCTTATCGATAAGCCGTGTCCGCGGTTATGGACGACTTGGAATTGTATAGCTTGATCATAGAACAACTTACACCGTTATCTTGTTGCTAATAATCGCTATAACTTGCGTAGTAACATAGCATTACTACAACCAGATACCTAATAAAACTTGTCCACCGTTGATGCCTTTTACATTGCCTCTACGCAATTGTTGGAGGGGATATGTGTAATCGGGTCAGGTTATGTTTGTGTAGTATTTAGCCTGTTACCTTGTGCGCTCTCTTATCTTCTGCGAGTAGACCCGGATGTTGTAGCGTGTCTCTATTGGTTGATAGTTTTGCCGCTAAACCTACCATATAGCCGAGGCGATATATATATGCTCGCTCGGCGAGCATAACCATTTCCGGTCCTCGCTAGCACGTGCCGGAGTTCGTTCCTTGGTACTTACTCTCGCCTTTTCCCCTTTCTCTTTGCTTCCTCCCTTTTGTCGGCAACCAATGGCCCGACTTGGAGTGCACAAGATGACGACGTTAGCAAGGTTACCCTTCCGGCGCGGCACAGGGCGGGGTTATGGGCCTTCTTGGTTATCTTCGGACTCTTAGTCCAATTTGTATTTTGTCGTACTCGGACGTATTCGATCTTCCGTATGATTTGGATCTTTGTATTGTATATTTGCATCTCGACTCGTTGGAGTCGTTGTTGTAATATATGTATCTTGTGGGCTCTATTGTAATCCTGCTGTAATGTTACCCGCTCTCGTGTTAACCCTTCCGGCATCACGTGTGTGATTCGTCGCGCACGTCGTGTCGGAGGGCGTCTCAGAATCGATATCGTGCGGATTTCGGCGGGATCGCTGGAATCCTCATGGTACCGGTTCCGGGGCGTCACGAACTCCTTCCGTCTGCAGTGTGCAGCCAATACATCCTCCAAACGGTATGGCCTTTGTTCATTTCTCATACCATAGTTTCCTAATCTATCCACACGTATTGGCCACTCATCCCAGGCCTTTATATCATCAAAGTACTCTCTGATATAACCCAAATCTGCGTAGTAGATGCAGCCAGGTCGAAGTGTCGGGTGCACTCTGGTGTCGACGGAGATACACCGGATATAATGGACGAAGAAAGCACGACTGCCAATGTTATTGACGGCATGGAGAGAGCGGCTCTCGGTGTCACACGGTACACCAATGGTTGACCTTCCTCCAAACAGCTTGTTGTCCAACAACACACAGCAGCGACACCATCCGACTTCACAAGGTAGAACTTATTTAAGTTCTGGAAATGAAAATAGTGTATCCATGTTGACCTTTGCTTTCGCGCTGCTCCAAGCGGACATTGTTGAGTGCACACTAATTTTAGAACTCAAAATTGTTCACGAGTATTGCATACAGTTCACCATTGAACGGGGTAATGCAACGCGAGAGAATGGTGCTCGGTGAAAATCTTCCTTCTCCCGGTCTTCATCTATACCCTTAGTTGGGTGCTCTCATCGACCCAAGCAATTTCCGCCGGGTAATCTTTGGGAAACGAAGACCATAGTCGGGACTTCATTACGGCCCGGCTTCGAATAACATATGGCATATGCGCCTCAAACCTAGTATTCAATGTCTTTGTGAGTGGGTTCCAAGCATTATCTTGTGCGGCTGGTTCTTCTGGGCAAGGACGATGCCGCCACGGTAAAAGCCGACGAAGTAGTATCTAAAATATATTGATGAAGATAACATCCAGCACTAAGATGTTTACGATTGAAAATAAAAATAGATTAACTCTATAGATATGGAGGAATTTGAACCTTGCATGAACTTCCGTAAGATCGATGGTGACGTAGCGAGATGTGCGGAGGTGGAGGAAGGTAGAAATCAGCGGCGCGTGGAAAAGGACGATGTTCTACCATGATCCATTCATGCAGGTAGCACGCCGGGCTCGGGTGAACCCGAGCGCCAATTTCTACAAACTCTGCCTCAAAGTGCAGTAGGTGTCCATGTACTCCTCGCTCGCCGCAAGCAGTCCCCGATCTTGTAGAAGTGGTCCGTCAGCCCCGAGAGAGCCGCAGTCCACTCGAGGCGCCGCGCTTGCGATGCGCCGCCCGGAGCGCGACGGCCTCTGGGGCGACGGCCAGCCGGGGCGTATCTTCTTGTCCATCGCGAGCCGCACGTAGAGGCGGTTGGTGTTTTCATTCGATTTGGAGAAGTTGATGGGACGTGAGGCGTGGTTGCGTGCGTGAGTGAGAATGAGACTGTGTGCGGGGGAGGGACAAGCGTACGAGCAGACGTGACGGTTGAGGGGGGTCTCGGCGGTTTCTCAAAAGCTAGACGTTTGGTCTCCAGCCATGCTCGCCTAACCGCTTGTTATCACCAGAATCTCCTGACCGCAGTCGTAGTGGGCCGCGATCGAGATGGGCTTGGAAGATTACACGTGGAAGATCTCGCGAAGCGGCCTTTTCTGAGAATTTGGGCTAGATTGCCCATGTATCTTTAATTTCAATAGATTGTATCTAGATTAGAAGTTAGAGTTTATCTCGTGCACCGGTTTAGTGCACGCCCACATTAGAAAGTCCACTGGACTATAAATATGTATCTAGGGTTTATGGAATAAACAACAACCAACGTTCAACCACAAACAAATCTCGGCGCATCGCCAACTCCTTCGTCTCGAGGGTTTCTACCGGTAAGCACCATGCTGCCTAGATCGCATCTTGCGATCTAGGCGGCACAAGCCTGCCCACGTTGTTCATGCGTTGCTCGTACTGAAGCCTTTTTGATGGCGAGCAACGTAGTTATCTTAGATGTGTTAGGGTTAGCATTGTTCTTCGAATTACATGCTTTCGTTATGCGACCCTTGCACATCTAGCCGCCCTTACACCTATCTTAGGTGTAGGGGCGGCACCCCGCTTGATCATAGTTTAGTAGATCTGATCCGTTACGGTTGCTCCTTGTTTCATCAAGGATTAGTTTAACATCCGCAATAGTTAGGCCTTACAAAGGGTTGGAGGATCCGACGGCGTGTAGGGTGGCGTTTGCTAGCCCTAGAAAGGATGTTCGGGATCAACCTCGTGTTGGTTTAGGCCCTGTCTAGGATCGGCTTACGGTCACCGTGCGCGAGCGCGAGGCCCAATCGTGAGTAGGATGATCCGATTATGCGGTGAAAACCCTAAATCGTTGTAGATCTAATCAGCTTTATCTTGATCAGCGGGACCACCATATATTCGGACACCCTCAGTCCGAACCATGGGTGGATCGGCTCTTTGAGCCGATTCACGAGGTAACCCGAGAGCCGATCGAGGCTCGTATTTAACGTTTACGTGTGTGCCCTGCAGAGAAACTAAGCGAGGCATCATCCACACCTTCCCGACCAGGTATAGGTCGGGTGGCACGCCCTTGTGATAAGCATCGGACGTGCGACCGGGGAGGCTTTGCGGGCCGTCGCTCCGAGGGACCGGGGCCAGCCGCAGCCCTAGTTGTTCCCGGCTCTACCGTGTTGACCGTCTCGCTCCGCCGGGGGTTTCGACCGTCAACACATTCCGCACGCCGGTGGGACAACCTTCGACATCCACCACATCGCCGTCTGCATCCGAGATGGCGGGAAGCACTCCGGTCAAGTACGAGGATCTGCCTGGTGAGCTCAAGAAGAAGCGTCACGAGATCAAGGCAACCCTCGAAGCCGAACTCATCGGCTCCTTTGAGAAGACCCGTGCGCACGGTAACGAGCTCAATGAAAACACACGTCTGTTACCTGGCGACAACATGGTGGATCTCAGCCACTCCATATGCCAGCCAGAGTTCTCCTTTGGCGTCAACATGGCAGGGTTTGCAAGCCGCCATGGCAAAGATAAAGCAGAAAGCAGCCACTCCCGTGGCAAGGATAAAGAGGAGGCCGATCCACGCGACCGGCCCCAAGATGATGACAGACGGTACCGACGAGAGGAGGAAGTGATAAGCGTGCGGTATCAACGTCCACTCTCCGAGCATCTCCTCAACAAATATGAGCAGCAGTACGACCGACGTCGGCGCTACGACGTAGATGATGAGAGAAATTGTCGGTCCGATGCAGAGGATAGGAGGTACCGTCAGCATGATAGAAACAGCGGCGGGTACAATCGTCACGCTGAAGGAAGGTCGAGGGGGCAGGATGACATGGATCGGCACTGGGACTGTCCGTTCTTCAAACATTGCTGGGACTCAGGAATGAGCCGATTGCCAACAATCGAGAACTGCCCGGAATGCAAACAAAGGAAGAAGGATGCCGCTAACGTGTCCGTGTTCAAGCGTCTAGGGCCTCTCCCGCCTCGGAACAAACATGTTGAGTCCGCTCGGGTGGAAGATCTCGAGGAACTAGAGGACGATGATGAAGAAGACAAATATCATCGGCCCAGGTGGTGCCCTGATGGGCTCAGCCGTTCCCAGAAGCGAAGGGTTCAGCGTCTGCGTGGGTTGGAAGAAGCTGAAAGATTGTACCTGCACACGCTAAGGAAGGCACGGCCTGATCTGGCCGCCAAAATTCGGCGAACCCTGGACGAAGAAGGTCGGCCACAAAGAAAAGAGTGGCGCCCCAAGCAAAGGAAAGCCGATGATGATACATCGGCTGGCACAAACATGGTCTTCATTCTTCCAACGGAGTTTAGCGCTCCAAGATTATATGAAGCACCTGTGGCGCAATTAGACTGCGGCCCACGGCCGGTCATCTTTGAGAAGCCGAAAGAAAGAAGTTACGGGCATCCGAAGGCCCTCGTACTTGCGAGGATACATCAATGGGCAGCCTGTCAACAAGATGTTGGTGGACACCGGAGCGGCAGTTAACATTATGCCATACTCCATGCTACGTCGGTTGGGACGCTCCAGCTCGGATCTGATCAAGACCAACGTAACACTGAGCGATTTCAACGGCCAAGCATCTGACGCACAAGGTGTTCTGAATGTGGATCTGACCGTAGGAAGGAAAACTGTCCCTACGGACGTTCTTTATCGTCGACAAGCAAGAGTACCTACGCTGTCCTACTAGGGAGAGATTGGATCCACGCCAACCGTTGCATTCCATCCACGATGCACCAATGCCCGATACAGTGGGATGGAGATGAAGTAGAAGTCGTCCACGCGGATGATTCGGTCGAGGTTTCAACAGCCGGCATGGACGTTTGGGAGACATCGGGCCAAGAGCCACTCTCGGGCATCAATCCGGACGACCGCGAGCGCATCGACGTGACAAAGAACGGGGTCAGGCTGGTTTTATCCACAGGCCTGACCGTGTAACAAAGCAAACGTCGATGAACAAACGTGGCGAGGCTGATCCTTGTGATCGGCCCCAAAAGTTTATGAAGGAACATTACAAAACCTTCATCGAACAAGCAACGTGGAGGCCGATTCCAGCAATCGGCCAAAATTATCCTCACCATCCATTCTGCCTGGGTTCAACATGTTATCCAACCGTCGAAAGCCGACACCATCAATTCTCTTGACAGAATCGGCTCGGGGGGGCACCCAGGTGGATAGAACACGAGGATATGCAGTAGAAGTGTCTCATCCTTTGGTGATGGGTATTGGAGTATGGGGGCCGATACGTAAATCGGCCGAAAATTCAAAAAAAATTTAAGCACAACCGATGTGCAGACATCGACTTAGGGATCAATGGAGCAGGAACGTGACATCTTCTAGAACCAGGACTGCAGGATTGAGGATCGTAACCCTGACTAACGGCAAGGGCAGCATAAACGTGCAAGTCAGGGTAGGGATGAGCCTAACGAAGGGAGCATATCTCTTCTAAGACCAGGAGAACAGCCGATGACGGAGCAATCGGCCGAACGTGTTGACCAGTTGGTGACTTCGGTAGCATCGTCACTTCTAGGGGGTGTTACGTCCAGTAGTTTTGGAGGGCATCGGAGATTCAAAGACATCCCCACCGGGAGTTGTCTCAGCCTGCCAAAGACGATGAGCCGATCCGATCAACCAGTGTGCAAGATGTGAGCTGGAGAAGTTCGGGGGGGCAGCTCGCCCCGAAATTTCCTCACTCTAAAGAACCGATTTTGTTGAATCGGCCGATGCCGCATTACGAGTTGGAAACCGAGGATGACCGGCGTGGTCGGCTCATCGCTATTCTCGCCCCGACCGAGGCTCGGGGGCAGCTTGCCCCGAAGGATCCTTTGCTACGGGAAGCCGATTTTGTTGGAATCGGCTGGCTCGCATCACAACTTGTCCGAAGAATGGTACTGATGTTGCAAAATTATCAGTTTCAGCATGCCAGTTGATTCAGCGACAAGCCCAGGGCTCTGTTGGAGACACCTACTCAACACCAGATTACCAGCCTGCTGGATCGACTGTATCGGCTGTCGACGGATGAAAGGTGATCAACTGGTTGGCCCCGCACGATAGCGCTCTCAGACATTGTTGAGCCCAGGGCACTGTTTGCCTGAGTTACGGGTCCTCATCACTGTTTCCACCCCGGCTGAGGCTCGGGGGGCAGCTTGCCACGAAAGGTCCTTTGCTATAAGGAGCCGATTTTGCTGAGATCGGTCGGCTCTGCGTTCAATTTGTCGTGAGAGATGGTTGCTGTTAGAAGAAAGAGCAGGATTATAAACGTCACTGCAGACCATCACAAGGGAATTTGTGGACAAGTGATACCTGTTCTGCGGAAGTGGCAGCTTCAACGTTTGAGTTAACCCAACAACAGTCCTGGGGCTCTCCTGAAAGCAAAGAGGATCTGAAAGAGAAGGATGCGGCAGAAGAATGTCTGAAATTTAAAGTTAATAAGGAGACTGGACATTATTTCAGGAGTTTTGCCGCTAAGTTTAACATGCCATCCGGTGGGATCTGCATTTACAAGTCCTAAGGTTTGCACGATTATGGCTTGGCCTTGTTTGACCGGGAGTTTGGGTCCGGGTGGATCTATCTCGAAATTTATCGTGAGGGACCGATGCGCTGCCGTCGGCTCACTGGGCTTTGACCAAATTGACAATCGGCAGAGTTAGTACGAAGGACAATCGGCTAAATTATCTTAAAGGAAATCGGCAAAATCAAATTGGGGAATTTCTTCATTGATAAACCAGATTTCTTACACAGAAGAGCTGATTGCTCTCAAAAGGGAGTGCTAAGGGGATACATTGCCCCGTCTACTACTGCTGATCCTATGCTAAGGGTCCTATCTACGGGCCGTCGCTGCCCTCGTCATCACCCTCGCCGCCGCCGTCGGCGCTGCTCCCGGCCGGGCTCGTCGTCGCCGCGCGCAGCGGCCACCGGCGGGACCTTCATTGTCCTCATCCTCCTCGTCGTCGTCATCGTCGCTGTCGTAATCACCGAGATTCCCTGGCCAGGGGCAGTGGCGCTTGGCCGGCGGCTCGTCGGAGGGGCTGTCGTCGTCGTCCTCCTCCTCTTCCTCCTCCTTCACCTCCTCGGAGGAGGTAAAGTTGTCCCAGGAGAAGCGATCGTCATCGCTCTCCTCCTCCGATTCCCCGTCGGCAAGGAAGCGGAGGTCGCTTTCCCCGTCCGTCGAGGACTTGTCGTCCTCGGACCAGATGGAGAAGTCATGGTCTGGCTCCTCCCCGGCCTCTATGGCGCGGCGGGTGTTGGCCGCATGGACCTCTTGTGGGTTCGGTTCTGGCGTCGGCTCGTGGGAGGAAGAGGACTCGAGGGAAAGTCCCGACGAGGCGGAGGAAGAAGAAGACATGGTGGCAGAAGAGGGTTTTTTGGAAGTGCTAATGCGAAGAGGATGAAGAGGAGAACTGTTCGATGCGGTTAAATAAAGGGAGATGGGGATTTAATTTTCGAGCGCTTCGAGGACATGGTGCCAAAACTCGTCAAATCGTGCGGAGAAGTTGGGAAGGCAAGTCGTCATGATGAAGCATACTGCGACGGTTCCGCTCCGCCACGACATGACCCTGGGGAAAGAACAGAGTGGTTTTGAAATTATCATTACAAAACCAGGGGGGCATGTGTTATCACCAGATTTTGGCTAAATCAGGAGGTGGGCCGCGATCAAGATGGGCTTGGAAGATTACACGTGGAAGATCTCTGAAGCGGCCTTGCTCGGAGAATTTGGGCTAGATTGCCCATGTATCTTTAATTACAATAGATTGTATCTAGATTAAAAGTTAGAGTTTATCTCGTGCACGGTTTAGTGCACGCCCACATTAGAAAGTCCGCCGGACTATAAATATGTATCTAGGGTTTATGGAATAAACAACAACCAACGTTCAACCACAAACAAATCTCGGCGCATCGCCAACTCCTTCGCTCTCGAGGGTTTCTACCGGTAAGCACCATGCTGCCTAGATCGCATCTTGCGATCTAGGCAGCACAAGCTCCGCCCACGTTGTTCATGCGTTGCTCGTACTCGAAGCCTTTTTGATGGCGAGCAACGTAGTTATCTTAGATGTGTTAGGGTTAGCATTGTTCTTCGAATTACATGCTTTCGTTATGCGACCCTTGCACATCTAGCCGCCCTTACACCTATCTTAGGTGTAGGGGCGGCACCCCGCTTGATCATAGTTTAGTAGATCTGATCCGTTACTAGCTGCTCCTTGTTTCATCAAGGATTAGTTTAATATCCGCAATAGTTAGGCCTTACAAAGGGTTGGAGGATCCAGCGGCGTGTAGGGTGACGTTTGCTAGCCCTAGAAAGGATGTTCCTGGGATCAACCTCGTGTTGGTTTTTAGGCCCCGTTCTAGGATCGGCTTACGGTCACCGTGCGCGAGCGCGAGGCCCAATCGTGAGTAGGATGATCCGATTATGCGGTGAAAACCCTAAATCGTTGTAGATCTAATCAGCTTTATCTTGATCAAGCAGACCACCATATATTCGGACACCTCGTCCGAATCATGGGTGGATCGGCTCTTTGAGCCGATTCACGTGGTAACCCGAGAGCCGATCGAGGCTCGTATTTAATGTTTACGTGTGTGCCACTGCAGAAACTAAGCGAGGCATCATCCACACCTTCCCGACCAGGTATAGGTCGGTGGCACGCCCTTGTGATAAGCATCGGACGTGCGACCGCAGAGGCTTTGCGGGCCGTCGCTCTGAGGGACTGGGGCCAGCCGCAGCCCTAGTTGTTCCCGGCTCTACCGTGTTGACCGTCTCTGCCCGCCAGGGGGTTTCTGACCGTCAACTGAGAACTTGCCTAATTGGATCCCAGACTGATATATACCCACTGGATACATTAGAATGGAGTAGCACCATACCATCGCGGCATCCCAGGACATAGATTTTGGGACCGTTCACTTGAGACGGGATTGCCAGCATCTTCAAGATGGCCGGGTGAAGATCATGCTCTGTGATGAATCGATTGTCCTCGGAGTTGTTGGTGAAAAACCCTAGCAACGGGTTTCCTCCGTTGTGTGACACGGTTAGCTTTCTGAAATAATTGCTTCCCATACATTGCCTCCATGCTTTCTTGGTGCTCGATGCAGCTAGTAAGCAGGTTGGATGGGGAGGAAGCCTGACAAGAATCTGCGAGACTACATCTCCAGTGCAGATCGTTGATTGTTGTGGGTGTCCTTCGACTGAAGTCTGGTAGGATTATGCAAATCGCACGATGCATCGTCAAAATTATGTAAACAGCACACTTGCATCATCTATTTTTTAAAACAAAATGCAACATCTAATTTGACTAAGCAGCAAAATGCATCATCTAATTCATCATCAAAGTTTCCTAAACCGCACGGTGCATCAGCAAAATCAAAATAGTGTAAACAGCACAATGCACCAGCAAAATCAAAATAATGTAAACAGGACAATGCATCAGCAAAATCAAAATAATGTGAACAACACAATGCATCAGCAAAATCAAAATATTGTAAACAGGACAATGCAATTGTAATCATGTTGCATAATCAATGAAGCCCTTAATTTGCAAAAAAAAAACACCACAAAAATAGGACGCACCAACGGAAGGCAATCTCGCATATACAGTAATAATTGCTAACGTGTCAACACGATTGGAGGAAAAAGAGACCTCTACAGGACCCAAAACGCTCGTGGTAACATCAGATGGGGTTAGCTTTGATATAGGTAATAAAATGTAAACAGCACAATACATCATCTAAGTTGACAGCAAAATTCTTCATCGAAATTTCCCACACTGTTCAAGGAATCAGAAAAATTACCTAAAAGGCTAAAAGAGCAAAATGCATCATCAGAGTAAAATATATGTAAACAGTACAATGCATCATCCAACTTTTGGCTAAACAGCAGAGAGCATTAGCTAGGTTGACAGAAGAAAAAAAACAAAAAAAACCATGAAAAATTCCTGAAGAGGTGAGTGCATCAGAAAAATTACTACCTAAAAAGCATAATGAATCACCCAAATTACAAAAGAAGCAGAATGCATCATCAAAAATACAAAAACATCTCAATGCATCATCACGTCTGGTTTGGGCAAAAAACCCAATCCACCAGATCTAACCTCATTGCAGTTGGGGAAGGTAGAACTTACAAAGGGGTTGACGAGTCACGATCATATGCAACAAGCGCCGCCTTAGATGAAGTCACCATCCAAGCTCTCGACGCGTTCAAAGCAGCCAGCTTCGAAGCCTCCGACGGTTCTCCCGGCTGCGCCGCCAAAACTCTCGAAGCACGCGCCAAGACTTTCCAACAAAATGCAGCTTCGATACGAGCATTTGCCAGCGCCACAGCGCCCGGGCCCGTCCTAGCCACCGCCTTCGCCTTTGCCTCCGCATCCGCATCCGCTTTACATGTCTCCGCCGATGCATGCAAGCATCCGTCTCCGCTTTCCATGTATCCGCCGACGCAGGTGTAGGCATCGAGCGACGCCGTTTTCATTTCCTAGAAAACCCAAGTAAGTTACTCACATTGCAATCCCCAAATTAAGGTTATATCGAACACAATGACCGATGAACCTCTGTACTCGCCGGAGGTTGGAGATGTACATACCTGCGAAGATCGGTCCGGTGGTGCTTGACGGTGGTGCGTCGGGGACGGGGAGAACTCGGCGGGGAGAATGGTGGCGCGGCCCAAGACGGCGGCGCGGAGAGGGGCGACGGTGCGGTCATCGAACCTCGGCAGACAGTATTTTGTATATATATATGAGAAGAAGAATAAAGTCTGGTCGAATGAGGCAGCGCGACCGGCAGAGTACAACCGAAGGCTACTAGTGCTACCTTGGAGTATTGTAGTAATATAACATAATAAAAATAATGGCCTTGTTTAAACCACTCTTGTCAGTGTGGCATCGCGTCCAAATTTAATGCATTCTGTGGAAATCGGAATAATGTTGTAAAAACTCTCATACTAGTGTGGTATATAGCATGCACCGACACTTTTCAACAAAATGTCGTCTCCATTTCATAGGAGACTGCTTGCACACTCGGGATACGATGCTGACATGACGAAGGGCGCGAAGTATTTTGGAGTATTTCATTCGAGCGAGACGGGGCGACGGTGCGTCTTTGGAGGGAATACCGTGTGGTGTGTCTTTGGAGGGAATACCGTACGTACTTAGGAGTATTTCATTCGAGCAGACTGCTTGCACACTGGGATACGATGCTGACATGACGAAGGGCGCAGAAGTTTGCGAAAATGGTTGTACTACCATCCGACCATTAGTATAATCATTGCGCGATAGCTTACACGAGAAGGAAAAGAGCCGAACAGCTGTGGATAATAAAAGCATTTGGCTCTTCGAGGATCCTTCTTCTACTGCCTTCTCAAAGGAGTACTACTATTGTAATCTTTTTTTGTTTTTCTGGGACCTTCGGGTCCCTTCCCCGTTGAAAAGTGAAGTGTTTCGAATACATTCATATGCCTATGTTTCTATTTTTACAAGCAAATAAATAACAAAGGATGACTCAATGCACAAGTTGATCTCATTTTGAAAATTTTTTAAACTTCTTCTATTGTATTCAAATTTGATTAGAAGGAGTCGATCGATTGTACATGCCAATCGTATAGCTTGGTGGGTGGATTGGCATTTGAAGTTTGGTCATTGTGTTCTTGTTTGTTACCACCCTCGCAAGGCACGTCCAAGTATTTCCTGTCGAATTTATGGCATGTATGTAGTTAAATAACCTACATTATTTCAATTATGAGTTTAATTACTAGGCAAAAGCTTAAAAATCCATATATAGTTGCAGATTAAGATGAACAAATCCTTGAACCTATATCTACAAAATTGATGGCACTAACACATCCTACCAAGCGGAAAGCATGTCTACCCTACTGCTTCCAAAAGGTGGAATTATGACAATAATGTGCAACTCGTTAAAATTTGGTAGCCCTCCTTCACAAATAACACACATCTAGCCATTTTTGTACAGTAATAAAAAAGGGAAATCATTCTTTCATGCATGCATATAATTGTTAGAATCTCTTGTTTGTGAAGTTGCTTAAAATACGATCTCTTCCAAACTTGAGGTCATATGATAACTAAAAAGTTTTGTATGGCGGGATTTTGCATCAAAGTACATGCGCACAATACTCACTTGTGGGCAGAAAGCCAAACAAACTCATATTACTAGGTTTGTATTAATTTGTTCTAGAAATTTCACCATCACACATGATTTTGTGCTTGCGTTAATTTTACTTAAAAAACTTCTTCCAAATTCAAATTTTCTTCAAACATGCCAACGGTACATGTCTACCAATTAATAATTAAGGGTACACCACACGTACTGCCTCGTAGGGTACATAAAAAATTACTATATTTTATGGCATGTACTAATTTCACATAATCTACAACTCAATGTTGAGTTTAATGATCAGCCCAGAACTAGAAAACAAATATACATATAGTTGCAAATTAACCTAGAAAAGCTCTAGTATCCTTTAAAACCCTAGAAAATGGCCATGCATGCATGCATCCTACCCATAATAATTAATTAAGGTCTCGATCTCTATACTGCTCACGAAGTTTGGAATTCTGGCAAATATGCAACTTGTTTCATTAATTTACCATGGCGAGATAGATGCATGCACATCGATCTCTTAAAAAATATAAGGGCTCCTTTGATTCATAGGATTGATATAGGAATTATGTAGGAATTGGATCCTATAGGAAAATTTCTATACAAGTCATTTGATTCATAGGAACATATCCTATAGGAATTATTCCTATAGGAATCTTGTAGTACAAATCCTATAGGAAAAAAGCATTAGCTCATACCTCATGGAAAAATTCCTTTGCTACAATCAAAGACACACCATATTCCTATAGGATTCAACTTGGCATGACATTCCAATCCTACACCTTTCCTATTCCTACACTCTTCATATTCCTATGAATCAAAGGAGCCCTAAGTTTGTAAAGGATTTGGCATCCATATATGCTCACCGGATATATAGATAAGGCCAAGCAAACACATCGAATATTTGTGAAGAAATGTTTTTGCTAGAACCTTCAAATTTTTAGATTTACATCACACACAAAGAACACACCTTTAATTTCGCCAGGTTTGTGCACTAATAAAGTACTTCTACAGTACTAGAAATTGGATTGTTCTACTCCGGAGTGATATGCTCACCGGAGTATTTTTGGATCTTAGCTGGAGCGGCGTTTGGCGGTTGCACGAAGCCGTGCTGGATCGTCGAGGCACGCCTGGTGGAAAGCGTGCGCCACCTTAGCCTCATCGGCGCGCCGCTGCAATGCTGCGTCCCTGGGATTTGCAGCCGCCGCATTCTTAGCCCGCACGAAAGCTTGCAGAGCATCCCGGCATCTATAGAGTGCCGGGAACATCACGTTATATACGAGCTCCTTGGCGGTGTTGCTCCTGCAAAGGGCGTCGCCGTGATGCGCTTCGAAAGAACGGCCTGGCTCCACGGCCGGCACCGCCTGAAGTGCGGTCGGATTAGGCGGCTGGCCACGGGAGCTCCCTGCCTCCGCATCGTTCGCGCCGGCCGGGAAGGGGATCTCACCTGCTGGCAAAGAAAACCATGCGGCATGCGCGGGCGGAAAAGCCGGCCAGGGCCGAGCGGGCGTCGCATGCGGGGTTGCGTGGGAGATCCCTGCCTCTGCATCCATCGGCCCGCACGGGAAGCGGCTGGCGAGGGGCTCCACGGCCAGCGCCGCCGCCGCGGGCTGAACAACCGGCCAGTGCAGAGCGGGCGGGTTATGCCTTGGTGCGCGATGGACGAAGCGAAGGCGGCGCTGATGCTCCGCTTCCTCGTCGGTGGTAGGACTACGCGCGCGGCGACCAGAGCCAAGTCGGAAGGCCATAGCTATGTCGATTGGTCACTTAAGCTGGAGAGATCTCTTACGTACCATTTCGGAGAAGCGGAGTAAGAGGAAGTTGTTGCTTATACGGGTTCACTGCCACGTTGGGTTAAGACGGGCAAAGTTGGTCAATGCCTAGGAAGTTGGAATCGTTTTGGCCCCAATTTTTTAATTACCTTGCGGTTCATCTCTCGGTCTCTCCCACCTCTTCACTATCCCTCCCCTTGCCTCCTTTCATGCTTCATCGTAGTGCATCTTGTTTTTCTAGCACCTTCACAAAAATCATACACATTTGGCCGATTCTGTCATTGTGTGCACTAATAAAGTAAAAAAATCCATTATATGTGAATAAACGTTTAATACACTAGCTCGCAAAGATGTTTCTCAAGGCGATATGCACAATGCCTGCCAAAAATGGGTCATGATAACTAAATTTCGTGTTAATTTTTGCATGACATGTACTCACTTGTGTATGAAGCCAAGCAAACTCATAATCTATACCAAAAAATGTGAAAGAGTTCTTTTTAGTATCCTTCATACATGGGGTTCCTATTTTTACTTTCTATTTTTACTAGTTACAAGTACTCATGCATGAAAACTTTTGAAAATATGTGCATTTTGGGCTATGTGGAGACATGGTACAATAATATATTCAAGTTGATATACAAAGTCTAGACATATTCAAACTAGACAAATAATGTATCTAACCCCCCGACCCTAAACTCTGTCTTATGAAGTCAAGCATGCATGAAGAGAATTGGTTTTGGGTTTCAAACATGGAAATTTCAAAATCATCCCAAAAGCTTCATTTTAGAGCGACTAAGAAGGATCCAGGCTTACCTTTCCATTTTCATGTTTTAAACTTGTTTAAATCTTGGTCAAATCTAGGATTTGACCACGATTCAAATGGGCATAAAATAAAAAAATGAAAAACCAAAGCGCACATAGTCTTCTTATATGTCATATAGTAAGCATTAAAGTTGGTAAACAAGGTCTAGACATATTCAAACTAGACAAATGTAATATCCCAGTATTTGGGGTTACAAAAATAGAGGAAACAATTGTGTGCATTGCATTCATGCATGGAAAATCCGGGGAATTTTCGCGCTTTTGTTTAAAACTGTTAAAGTGATCGAGATTTCTCTTGCATCGGTGGAATTGGAGTTAGTCATCGATGTGAGTGCGACAAATTTTGACATGACATTTGTGAATTCATTGTTTTTGGGAGAACAATTTGAATTCAAATTCAAATATGAAGGACATAAATTCAAATAAGAATTTGAATTGGAACTTGGAATTTATACAAGTATATAATATATAATATGTAAAAGTAAACACATTTGATAATTCCAAATGAATAAATAATTTAAACTTTGTTACAAATAACATTATCCAATAAAGTTACAAGTTACAAAAGAAATAAAACAACACAAAAAGAATAATAAGAATTCCTAAACTAAAGCTTGATCTCAAACTTCTGATTATTCTTTACCCACAAAACAAACAACAAAGAAAAAGGAAATGGTTGGTGAATATTAAAATGTTGCCATCATCCATGATGAGGCATTTTAATGTTGGAAACTAGCTAATGGGAGTCAAGGGCTAACCTTGATCCCCAAATAGTGATTAGAGGGAGAAATAATTTTCTTAGGCAATAACATGGAAAAATATAATACACTTGGATCAGGAGAGGCAACACTGATCATGAGACAAAAATGAGTAATTGAAGGCAACAAGGGACTAGAAGCAGCACCAGATCTAATTTATCCTTGGGCAACAATATTAATTCCCTCTAATCTAGCTAGAATCCTCTAAAAGCCCACAAAGTTATTTATTTGAATCAGTATTGACATGGAGAAGTCAATATGATTCTAGTCCATATATTAGAAGCCACTTGCTAATTAAGCAAAGTCTTGATTAACATAATAGTCACACTTGATCTTATTTAGCTCACATAAGATTATTAGCCAATCGAGGATTAACCACTTGGTAATACTAAAAAATAAAGGTCAATACAAGATAACTACAAGCACCAGCCGTGCCTTGCACATGAGGACAAGCAAAATATCCGCTTGACCACATGCACTCGTACCCGGGACACACGAGCAGCATAGTCACTACATGCAACCTGTGTGCAGTCAGCAAGACAAGCAACGACCAACCATATAAAAGAAGGAGCCAACGTGCACTAGCTTTCTTTTGCCTCACTAATCAGCACTTCTAGCACACACATCTTTCTCACATTAGCCAAATCAACCAAAGCAACAAGTTTAGCAACCATTTGCACTAGCTGAACCGCCGGATCATCTAGCGGTCCTCCATCCATCGGGCACAACAAGAACACCACCCGAGATAGTATGGAAACCAGCAGAAGCGACGAGGAGGAGCGAGGAATGTCACAAGAAGAAGAGTACCACGGTAGCAAGAAGAACCAGCTATCAAGCTACAAAGTGCATCGGGTAGAAACGCAAGGATAGGCTAAATAAATCATGCGATCATCGTTCTTAGCTTTCACATGATATCACGAAGGGAAAATAAAAGGGTAATATGCAAAACCAGTAGATCCATCTACCCTTCCACCAGATTTTTATCTAGGAGGATTGGAAGAATCTATTTCTCTCAGTCTGCATAGAGATGCTATGCCAATATCATCACCGAGAAATAAAAAGCCACATAAAAGCATCTATTCGTATCGCAGGTTTGTACCTCAGCCTTTGCATCATTGGCAAGGCTACAAGATCAAGCCAAATCTATTCTTATCAGTGTTAGATCATGGGCAGGGACATATAGCAGCATATCATGTTGTTTAGATCTACTGCTATGTACACTCCACTGGGGAGGCATCACAGCAGCATATTTAAAAGCAACAGAAGTCACCAAGTTGTTCAACACAAGCACATCAAGCTATTTTCCTAACTTGCATAGCTAGCAATCATCCAAATTAACCACTGTCATGTGGACAGTACAACTCCAACAAGTAGCTGCAGTTGCAATTTCTACCAAATAAATTCAAATCATTTTCCTAGTTAATTCAACTAGGAATCATTGCTATCATATATTCACTGTCATATTGGACAGCTACAAAATCATCAGCTTAAGTATAAGCAAGCCATCCACATAACCACAAGGTCTGGTCATGTATGCACATTATCCAGTAAGCATTCCCATCAATCAAAGCATAATAAGTATACCATAAGCTCACCAGAATCCACCAAGTAAATCATCCAGCAATAGTACTTCTATTTCATTGCTCAAATTCAACCATGAATTAAATGGGGCATCAATTTATCATAGTCAAACCCCAAACCAAGCATCAAGTCAATAGTGCATATTGTAGAGTATATTCAATTTCATCAGTAAAGGAAATACAACCAGCCACACATGCCTGGATGATTAATCATCCAAATAGAGGCATAACATTAAAACCACCTCATCTGAATTTAACATTCAGTTTTGACAGTAAGAGTAAAATAGCAGAAGCCACCAGGAAAGCTAGCCACAATATTTAGTTCCACTATAACACTTTTGGGGCACATATACATCAAGCAGGATAGTGTAGCATATGACCATAGGCAGAGAAGTGGAGAAGTTAGCTCACCATGCTGTAGAGGTGCAGACAAGATCGACGCCGGGGTTGCATCCACGGCACCGTCCAACCGGCGTCGAGGATGAAGTAATCGTCACCGCAGCACCACACCACCAAATCATCACCACACGGCAGCATCACCAGTACACCACCAAAACAAACCGACCAGTAGATGGAGGGTGCCGGCATTGCAGACACTGCCGTCCACCGGCGCCAGGTAGAGCACGTCTGGGCAGTTCAGAGCCCACCTCGCCGGTGCCAGATAGAACAGGGGGCAGCCGGGGGCGAGCGGCGACGCCACGCCATCGCCAGGAACTCGAGAGGATGCGAGTGCGCGTGCGAGAGCAGGGCAGAGTCGTGGTGGCGGGGGCTGACTGAGAAGTGGCAGGGCCACGCCGGCAACGGAAGGTGCCAGGGAAGGCCAAAATCAACCGGAGTTGCGCCGGCGACCTCTAGGATTTGAGGGTCGCGGGCGAGCTACCGAAGCAGTAGAAACCAGATCGAGCTGGGGAGCTGGTAGACCAGGGCGAGGTGAGATAAAGCCCCATCTCGCCGGCGGCGTAGAAGACCGGAGGCGGCCAGAACTGCAGGGGGGCTAGGGTTAGCCTTCGCGCACGTGAGAGAGAGTAGAGGCGTTACGGCAGCAGGGAGTCGGGGAAGTATATCCAGGTGAATATAGGTCGGAGAGCAGCGGCGGCCGGCGACGGCCGGAGCGGCACGAGGCGGCAGCCAGATCGCGAGCGAGAGGGGAAATCGCGAGAGTCGTGTGCGTGCTTGAGAAATTTGGAGAGCGAGGGGATGAGGCGATGAGCTGAGTGCCTGAGTTAGACTCGACAGGTACCTATACGTATCAAACCGGACCATGTGACTATGCCGGTGTATGTGTGAAACTAAGCTAAATTAGCTTCAGCCCAAAAAGAAGCTAGTCTAGTATTTGTACGTGAATACTAGTTGACCCAATTAACTTTTAAGCTTAATATAACTAAACGTTGGTCCCTAATCCAATTAGAATCTGTAGCATACTCTTATATTGGAGCATTCTATTCTACAGATTAAAATACTTAACAATAAATTAAGATGTCAGCTAATGTAGCAACATTATTCATGTTACAACTAATATAGATATTTTCAAAATCAATTTAATCATTATATTGAACTCTTAAGGACTTAAATTCAGTTGTGGTGACTTTAATAGTTTCTAGAAAAATATTTAAGGTAATCATCTTGTATTGTCAACTATGTAAGATTTTCACCAAGCTAGGACATGCATGCTCATGCTCACACTAGAATCTCACAAGTTCCAAATACAAATAAAATGGTTATTTCATGTACATCCTTCTAATGGTCCATATGCTCAAGTAGTAGAATTACACATTAACTTGTTATTTTCCTATCATCACACTATGATCAACCATAATAGCAAACATGTGTATTAATTCACTTCATAGGCCCATATCAACTTAACCCTACCAATACTAGACAATTATGAACCCATCTTGTTTAAGACCCATCAAATACTTACTTAGATAAGCAATTCAAGAAGAATAGTAAAACCTAGAAACCAATAGACCTATTTGAAATACTTCTTGTTTATTAGTAAATATATTCCTCAAAAGCTATTCCTCTGAAGTAATAACAAATAATCATTAACCATGCCTCATAAGACCTAAAACTAACTATTGTTCTTTACATAGTATGATTGTACCAATTACTATTCCTTGTGTGCTAATATAATGGTTATACTTATTTTTATTAAGAAACATGTTCTTCAAAGGTTATTCATCTCAAGTAAACAACAAGTAATCATTAACTATGTCTTATAAGAATTAAAATGGACAACTACTCTTTACATGATATGCAACCACTATTCTTTTGTGTGTATACTTGTTATGATGCATTATATCACTTGTTTATAGTACTAATATAACCAAACCCTAATAAGAACATTGTTTGAGAACCACTCTAAAAGTGCAACACATCTTAAAGAAATCATCACAACTCACCAATCATAAATTATCGGGGTTAGTTCACGCTTAGAGCGATTGCATCTCATACTTATGCATTATTGCATCCTTGCCAATCTTTTAAACATCGTCCTTACCGGACGATGATGCTATTTCAGAATTTGGAGCTATTGCGTATCGAAGACCTTGCCTGCATAATCTTGCAGTCAAGAAAGGCAAGTTCATCGCTTGCTCATGTCATTTGAGTATTTTTACCAAATTACTTGCACAGTACTATATTTATCACTATGGCATACAAACCAAAACCACTATTTTCATAACTATGAATATGACTATGTGGTGGACAATGGAACCATGGATTGTGTTGATATGGTGGAGGTTCCATTGCAAGGGTTTATATCCATCTAGGATTAAACAACAAATGTCGTCTAGTGATTCTTGTGCCGTAATACCCGTGTTAACCATAAGATGCAGGTGGGACGGAATAGTCAATTGTATTTCCACCTCTTGTACATCAACGGATACGCTTTACCGTAGACCATTGATCCAAGAGAGGACAAGTGGTACCCTTGATCCAAGAGAGGACAAGTGGTAGGGTGGGGGTCCCGATGAAGTCCCCACGGTAATTGCGGTCTATGATGGGTTGCAGCTGCCGGCGAAGGAGTTCATGGTAGAGACACTGAGCATGTTGTCGTGGTCGGAGGCCATCCTTAATTGGTATAAGAGACACCGGCGAGGACCCGGTGATCGGAGTTTGCAGCGAAAGGGTGGGTGTATGAGGTAGGCGGAGGAATATGATTGGCTATGACCTTATACCGGGCCTCACACCAAAGGAAGTGTGGAGCTGAGCACCCGCAACTCGGTTGGCACCAAGGTTAAGATCTCTTATGGGTAAAGCAACACACCTCGTCAGAGTGTAATGAATCGCGACCTGTCACTCCTGTTCCGGGTTATGGAAGCTGAACGACTATCAGGAAAGGAACTCATGAAGTTCTAGTAAACCGGTGAAGGCTGACTGGACATAGTTCTTCGAATAAAAGCAACCTTTTGAAGAAATGGTTATGAAAACCTGCATTGGTATTAGACTTTCTGGTCTAATGCAGTAGCTAGTGCATTAAACACCTCTTTCCTATAATGAACTTGTTGAGTACGCTCGTACTCATCCCACTCTTAAATCCCCTGCTTAGATATGGAAGCATCGAAGGAGGATCTACAGTGCAACTCAAAGACCGAGGAGTCAACAACTACTTCAAGGGACAGGACCCTGTCAGAGGAGTCAGATACCACACACAACAAGGATAAAACCTAGCTTAGCCATAGAAAGGAACTAGTTTCCTAAACCTAGCTCCTATTTAGCTAGAATCTATTCATAGCCTCTTTAGCTAGTTAAACACTCTACAAATAGAGTTCGTGATAAGGTTAGACTACGAGTCGTTCTTCTGGAGTTTATTTGCAGTTTTACCTCATTGTAATGTAGGAGGCTGTGATGATCTTATGTAATAGAGTCAATATTGTAATTCTATAGACATGCCTTGGACCCGCATATGTTTCTGTTGTACCACTCTGAGCGATATAATACTAGTGGAACGGTGTTTCATTGGTGTTATATCAGACTTGCATACTACACCATGCAGTGGTATGCCGGGTCACCACATCATGTATCTACCCCCTAACCCCTAAACTCTGTCTTATGACGAAGTCAAGCATGAAGATTAAGTGGTTTTGGGTTTCAAACATGGAAATTTCAAAAACCTCCCAAAAACTTCATTTTAGGGTGACTAAGAAGGATACATGCTTCCCTTTTCATTTTCATGTTCTATACTTGTTTAAATCTTGGTCAAACCTAGGATTTGACCAAGATTCAAATGTGCATCAAAATTCCAAAAAAAATCAGAAAAATGAAAAACCAAAGCACATAGTTTTCTTATGTCATATAGTAAGCATTAAAGTTGATAAACAAGGGTCTAGACATATTCAAACAAGAAAAATCATGTATCTACCCCCTAACCCTAAACTTTGTCTTATGTAGTCAAGCATGAAGAGAAGTGGTTTTGGGTTTCAAATATGGAAATTTCAAAAACCTATCAAAAGCTTCATTTTAGAGTGACTAAGAAGGATCCATGCTTACCTTTTCATTTTCATATTTGAAACTTGTTTAAATCATTGTCAAACCTAGGATTTGACCAAGATTTAAATGGGCATAAAATTAAAAAAAAATTGGAAAAATGAAAAACAAAAGCACATAGTCTTCTTATGTCACATATATATAGTAAGCATTCAAAAGTTGATAAACAAGGTCTAGCTAGACATATTCAAATAAGACAAATCATGTATCTACCCCTCTAACCCTAAACTCTGTCTTATGAAGTCAAGCATGAAGAGAAGTGGTTTTAGGTTTCAAACATGGAAATTTCAAAAACCTCCCAAAAACTTCATTTTAGAGTGACTAAGAAGGATACATGTTTCCCTTTTCATTTTCATGTTTTAAACTTGTTTAAATCTTGGTCAAACCTAGGATTTGACCAAGATATACAAATGGGCACAAAAAAATGAAAAACAAAAAGCACATAGTGTTCTTATGTCATATCGTAAGCATTCAAGTTGATAAACAAGGTCTAGATATATCCAAACCAGACAAATCATGTATGTACCCCGTGTCGATCTTATGAAGTCTAGCATGAAGAAAAGTCGTTTTGGTCGGGTTTCAAACATGGAAATTTCAAGAACATCCCAAAAGCTTCATTTTAGAGCGACTAAGAAGGATCCAGGCTTACCTTTCCATTTTCATGATTTAAACTTGTTTAAATCTTGGTCAAATCTTGCTCAAGCATGAAGATAAGTGGTTTTGGGTTTCAAACATGGAAATTTCAAAAACCTCCCAAAAACTTCATTTTAGGGTGACTAAGAAGGATACGAGGCTTCCCTTTTCATTTTCATGTTCTATATATACTTGTTTAAATCTTGGTCAAACCTAGGATTTGACCAAGATTCAAATGTGCATCAAAATTCTAAAAAAATCAGAAAAATGAAAAACCAAAGCACATAGTCTTCTTATGTCATATAGTAAGCATTAAAGTTGATAAACATGGTCTAGACATATTCAAACCATACAAATCATGTATCTACCCCCTATCGACCCTAAACTTCGTCTTATGAAGTCAAGCATGAAGAGAAGTGGTTTTGGGTTTCAAACATGGAAATTTCAAAAACCTCCCAAAATTAAAGCTTCATTTTAGAGTGACTAGTTAAGAAGGATCCAGGCTTACCTTTTCATTTTCATGTTTTAAACTTGTTTAAATCTTGGTCAAACCTAGGATTTGACCAATATTCAAATGGGCATAAAATAAAAAATAAATAAAATAAAAAACCAAAGCACATAGTCTTCTTATGTCATATAGTAAGCATTCAAGTTCATAAACAAGGTCTAGACATATTCAAACCAGACAAATCATGTACCCCCTAACCCTAAACTTTGTCTTAATTATATATGAAGTCAAGCATGAAGCGGAGAAGTGTGGTTTTGGGTTTCAAACATGGAAATTTCAAAAACCTCCCAAAAAGCTTCATTTTAATTAGACTGGCTGGTTAATTAAGAAGGATCCATGATTAATTACCTTTTCATTGTCATGTTTTAAACTTGTTTAAATCTTGGTCGAACCTAGGATTTGACCAAGATTCAAATGGGCATAAATTTCGAAAAAAATCGAAAGAATGAAAAACCAAAGCACATAGCCTTCTTATGTCATATAGTAAGCATTCAAATTGATAAACATGGTCTAGACATATTCAAACCAGAAAAATCATGTATCTACCCCTAACCCTAAACTCTGTCTTATGAAGTCAAGCATGAACAGAAGTACGGTGGTTTTGGGTTTCAAACATGGTAAATTCAAGAACCTCCCAAAAGCTTCATTTTAGAGTTACTAAGAGAAAGATCCAGACTTAATTACCTTATCATTTTCACATGTTAAACTTGTTTAAATCTTGCTCAACAAACCTAGGATTTTACCAAGATTCTCAAATGGGCATAAAAATCAAAAAATGAAATACCAATGCACATAGTCCTCTTATGTCATATAGTAAGCATTCAAGTTGATAAACAAGGTCTAGACATATTCAAACAAGACAAATCATGTATCTACCCCCTATCGACCCTAAACTTCGTCTTATGAAGTCAAGCATGAAGAGAAGTGGTTTTGGGTTTCAAACATGGAAATTTCAAAAACCTCCCAAAATTCAGCTTCATTTTAGAGCGACTAAGAAGGATCGATGCTTACCTTTTCATTTCCATGTTTTAAACTTATTTAAATCTTGGTCAAACCTAGGATTTGACCAAGATTCAAATGGGCATAAAAATTCAAGACAAAAAATCTAAAGAATGAAAAACCAAAGCACATAGCCTTCTTAATTATGTCATATAGTAAACACTCAAGTTGATAAACAAGGTCTAGACATATTCAAACCAGAAAAATCATGTGTATATCTACCCCGTAGTTGGATTTTTTGAACCTTGATCTGTAGATACTTGGGCAAAACCCTAGTTTAACCTATTTAATTATAGATTCGTAGGTCGATTTTTCTACCTTTTTATTATTACTATGCAGCACATGTGTGTTTGCCCGTCGAGTGAAACTCGGAGGAAGAGGGATCACTCGGAAGGAGAGAAGAAGGGAGAGAATTATGGTGTCTCCCCTTTTTCGGGTGATGATGTTGACTTTTGTGCGGGGTTTGTCAGTGAGCGGGAGGTGCGAGCGAGCGAGCGAGCGAGTCGAGCGAGGCCGAGAATGAGAGAGATTTGTTTTTTTTTGTGAGAGGGACAACCGAAGGATCCAGAAGGACCCACAGACTTCCAATACGCATCTCGATGCGTCTTCTCTTGACAAAGAAAATGGCTGGGAGTTTGCGTACCTATTGCACGTGACTTGTGCTCACTGAAGTGTGGGACCTCACGCATGGGCACCACACGTAAGTGACGGACCTCTTTGGTGTAAAAGCTCGGTTGATTATTATAGTGCATTAGAACAAAGTTTCCTATGGATTCAAGGGTAGGAAATCCAAGTTAACTCATTTACATGACATTATTTTTTCCATGAAGCAAAGTTAACGCACCTATCAATTGGTACATTTTGGAGTGACTAAGAAGGATCCAGGCTTACTTATTCGTTTTCACGTGTAAAACTTGTCTAAATCTTGGTCAAACAAAATTGGCGAGAAAATTCAAAAAAAAAACAGAAAAATGAAAAACCAAAGCACATAGTCTTCTTATGTCATATAGTAAGCATTAAAGTTGATAAACAAGGTCTAGACATATTCAAACCATACAAATCATGTATCTACCCGCTAACCCCTAAACTATGTCTTAAGAAGTCAAGCATGAAGAGAAGTGGTTTTGGGTTTCAAACATGGAAATTTCAAAAACCTCCCAAAACTTCATTTTAGGGTGACTAAGAAGGATACAGGCTTCCCTTTTCATTTTCATGTTCTATACTTGTTTAAATCTTGGTCAAACCTAGGATTTGACCAAGATTCAAATGGGCACAAAAAATAAAAATAAAAAGCACATAGTGTTCTTATGTCATATCGTAAGCATTCAAGTTGATAAACAAGGTCTAGATATATCCAAACCAGACAAATCATGTATCTACCCCCTATCGACCCTAAACTTCGTCTTATGAAGTCAAGCATGAAGAGAAGTGGTTTTGGGTTTCAAACATGGAAATTTCAAAAAACCTCCCAAAATTCAGCTTCATTTTAGAGCGACTAAGAAGGATCGATGCTTACCTTTTCATTTCCATGTTTTAAACTTATTTAAATCTTGGTCAAACCTAGGATTTGACCAAGATTCAAATGGGCATAAAAATTCAGACAAAAAATCTAAAGAATGAAAAACCAAAGCACACATAGCCTTCTTAATTATGTCATATAGTAAACACTCAAGTTGATAAACAAGGTCTAGACATATTCAAACCAGAAAAATTATGTGTATATCTACCCCTAACCCTAAACTCTGTCTTATGAAGTCAATCTAGGATTTGACCAAGATTCAAATGGGCATAAAATAAAAAAAACAGAAAAATGAAAAACCAAAGCGCACATAGTCTTCTTATATGTCATATAGTAAGCATTAAAGTTGATAAACAAGGTCTGGACATATTCAAACTAGCTAGACAAATCATGTATCTACCCCCTAACCCCTAAACTCTGTCTTATGACGAAGTCAAGCATGAAGATTGATGTCTACGGGAGCTTCTATTCTTGTAGACAGTGTTGGGCCTCCAAGAGCAGAGGTTTGTAGAACAGCAGCAAGTTTCCCTTAAGTGGATCACCCAAGGTTTATCGAACTTAGGGTGACGAAGAGGTCAAGCTATCCCTTTTCATTTGCATACTTGCAACCACAATGCTGAAGTCTCTTGTGTCCCCAACACCCTAATAGGCACTAGTTGACCAAGAGATAGTCAAATACGGTGGTATGAATAAGTAGTCGCAACAACAACTCGGAAAAGTGCTAAAAACCAAAGCACAGTAAACTTGCGTGTATGTCAGCGTAGTAACGATATAAACAGTAAGCATGCAATAAGCTGATATTTAGGAACAAGGCCTAGGACTAGACATATTCATAGTGAGACACTCTCAATCATGTGATCACCTAACTGAATACCATAAACTGCATACTCATGACAGTCTTGTATGGATGATGAACAGTTGTGTAGGATTTCACGAACCCTAATGCGAAGTTTCAACAAGCCTCCCACAATAATGCTCATATTTTAGTAACCTTTAGTGTAAGATAGATCAAAGACTAAACCAAGTACTAGCATGCTTGACCTTTGTCACCTTCATGCATATGTAGGAGGAATAGATTCACATCAATATTATCATAGCAATAGTTAACTTCATAATCTACAAGAGATCATAATCATAGCATAAACCAAGGTATTAACACGATTCACACCTGTCACCTTTACACACGTGCGCGGAGGAATAAAACTACTTTAATAACATTGCTAGAAGTAGCACATAGATAAATTGTGATACAAACAATTGCAATCATAAAGAGATATAAATAAGCACCTCACTATGCCATTCAACTAGTGAATAAGTATTCGTGAAATATAGCCTAAGAGACCCACACGGTGCACACACTTGTCACCTTTACACCGTGGGACAAGGAGTCTCGGAGATCACATAAGTAAAACTCACTTGACTAGCATAATGACATCTAGATTACCAAGCATCATCATATGAATCTCAATCATGTAAGGCAGCTCATGAGATTATTGTATTGAAGCACATAGGAGAGAGATGAACCACATAGCTACCGGTACAACCCAGAGCCTCGATGGAGAACTACTCCTCCTCATGGGAGCGAGCGAGTGATGAAGATGGCGGTGGAGATGGCAGCGGTGTCGATGGAGAAGCCTTCAGGGGCACTTCCCCGCTCCGGCGGGTGCCGAGAGAGACTCTGTCCCCCGGATCTTGGCTTCGCGATGGCGGCGGCTACGGAAGGTTTTCATGATCGTGGTTTTCGCCTCGGGGTTTCGCGACGGAGACTTTATATAGGCGAAGACGGCGCGTGAGGGTCGAGGGTGCCACACCATATGGCGGCGCACGGGGCCTGGCGCGCAGGCCTATGGTGCAGGGCCCAGTGCTCCTCAGGTCCTTCCGGGTGTTCAGGATGCTTACGTGAAAATAGGAACCTGGGTCTTCGTTTAGTCAATTCGAGAATATTTCGTTACTAGGATTTCACGAAACCAAAAATGGCAGAAAACGAGAACGGCACTTCGGCATCTTGTTAATAGGTTAGTTCCAGAAAATGCACGAATATGACATAAAGTGTGCATAAAACATGTAGGTATCATCAATAATATGGCATAGAACATAAGAAATTATCGATACGTCGGAGACGTATCAAAGATAAGTGGTTTTGGGTTTCAAACATGGAAATTTCAAAAACCTCCCAAAAACTTCATTTTAGGGTGACTAAGAAGGATACAGGCTTCCCTTTTCATTTTCATGTTCTATACTTGTTTAAATCTTGGTCAAACCTAGGATTTGACCAAGATTCAAATGTGCATCAAAATTCCAAAAAAAATCAGAAAAATGAAAAACCAAAGCACATACTGTAGTTTTCTTATGTCACATACATATATATAGTAAGCATTCAAAAGTTGATAAACAAGGTCTAGCTAGACATATTCAAATAAGACAAATCATGTATCTACCCCTCTAAAACCATAAACTCTTCGTCTTATGAAGTCAAGCATGAAGAGAAGTGGTTTTTGGTTTCAAACATGGAAATTTCAAAAACCTCCCAAAATTAAAGCTTCATTTTAGAGTGACTAGTTAAGAAGGATCCAGGCTTACCTTTTCATTTTCATGTTTTGAACTTGTTTAAATCTTGGTCAAACCTAGGATTTGACCAATATTCAAATGGGCATAAAATAAAAATAAAATAAAAAACCAAAGCACATAGTCTTCTTATGTCATATATAGTAAGCATTCAAAAGTTCATAAACAAGGTCTAGACATATTCAAACCAGACAAATCATGTTCCCCCTAACCCTAAACTTTGTCTTAATTATATATGAAGTCAAGCATGAAGCAGAGAGAAGTGTGGTTTTGGGTTTCAAACATGGAAATTTCAAAAACCTCCCAAAAAGCTTCATTTTAATTAGACTGGCTGGTTAATTAAGAAGGATCCATGATTAATTACCTTTTCATTGTCATGTTTTAAACTTGTTTAAATCTTGGTCGAACCTAGGATTTGACCAAGATTCAAATGGGCATAAAAATTCAGAAAAAAATCGAAAGAATGAAAAACCAAAGCACATAGCCTTGTTATGTCATATAGTAAGCATTCAAATTGATAAACATGGTCTAGACATATTCAAACCAGAAAAATCATGTATCTACCCCTAACCCTAAACTCTCTGTCTTATGAAGTCAAGCATGAACAGAAGTACGGTGGTTTTGGGTTTCAAACATGGCAAATTCAAGAACCTCCCAAAAGCTTCATTTTAGAGTTACTAAGAGAAAGATCCAGACTTAATTACCTTATCATTTTCACATGTTAAACTTGTTTAAATCTTGCTCAACAAACCTAGGATTTTACCAAGATTCTCAAATGGGCATAAAAATCAAAAAATGAAATACCAATGCACATAGTCCTCTTATGTCATATAGTAAGCATTCAAGTTGATAAACAAGGTCTAGACATATTCAAACAAGACAAATCATGTATCTACCCCCTATCGACCCTAAACTTCGTCTTATGAAGTCAAGCATGAAGAGAAGTGGTTTTGGGTTTCAAACATGGAAATTTCAAAAACCTCCCAAAATTCAGCTTCATTTTAGAGCGACTAAGAAGGATCGATGCTTACCTTTTCATTTCCATGTTTTAAACTTATTTAAATCTTGGTCAAACCTAGGATTTGACCAAGATTCAAATGGGCATAAAAATTCAGACAAAAAATCTAAAGAATGAAAAACCAAAGCACATAGCCTTCTTAATTATGTCATATAGTAAACACTCAAGTTGATAAACAAGGTCTAGACATATTCAAACCAGAAAAATCATGTGTATATCTACCCCTAACCCTAAACTCTGTCTTATGAAGTCAATCATGAAGAGAATTGGTTTTGGGTTTCAAACATGGAAATTTCAAGTACGTCCCAAAAGCTTCATATATTTTAGAGTGACTAATTAAGAAGGATCTTGGCTTACGTTTTCATTTTCATGCTTGAAACTTGTTTAAATCTTGGTTGAACCTAGGATTTGACCAGAATCAAATGTGCATAAAATTCTTAAAAAAATAGAAAAATGAAAAACAAAAGCACATGGTCTTCTTATGTCATATAGTAAGCATTCAAGTTGATAAACAAGGTTTAGACATATTCAAACCAGACAAATCATGTATCTACCCCTAACCCTAAACTCGGTCTTATGAAGTCTAGCATGAGGAGAAGTCGTTTTGGGTTTCAAACGTTTAAGCCAAAAGCCCCATTTCAAATATTTCAAACTTATTCAAATTTGGTTCAAATTTGAAAGACACACAAGTTATAGCACACATAGTGCATACATTCTCACACATACTTCACTAGATGCTAACCCGGCCTATAGTTTGAGGCCATTGGATGAGGTCGAAAAAAATCTTGGATTAGAAATGGGGTTGTTCGAACCCAGTAGTTGGATTTTTTGAACCTTGATCTGTAGTCCTGGGCAAAACCCTAGTTTAACCTATTTAATTATAGATTCGTAGGTCGATTTTTCTACCTTTTTATTATTACTATGCAGCACATGTGTGTTTGCCCGTCGAGTGAAACTCGGAGGAAAGAGGGATCACTAGGAAGGAGAGAAGAAGGGAGAGAATTATGGTGTCTCCCCTTTTTCGGGTGATGATGTTGACTTTTGTGCAGGGTTTGTCAGTGAGCAGGAGGTGCGAGCGAGCGAGCGAGTCGAGCGAGGCCGAGAATGAGAGAGATTTGTTTTTTTTGTGAGAGGGACAACCGAAGGATCCAGAAGGACCCACAGACTTCCAATACGCATCTGATGCGTCTTCTCTTGACAAAGAAAATGGCTGGGAGTTTGCGTACCTATTGCACGTGACTTGTGCTCACTGAAGTGTGGGACCTCACGCATGGGCACCACACGTAAGTGACAGACCTGTTGGTGTAAAAGCTCGGTTGATTATTATAGTGCATTAGAACAAAGTTTCCTATGGATTCAAGGGTAGGAAATCCAAGTTAACTCATTTACATGACATTATTTTTCCATGAAGCAAAGTTAACGCACCTATCAATTGGTACATTTTGGAGTGACTAAGAAGGATCCAGGCTTACTTATTCGTTTTCACGTGTAAAACTTGTCTAAATCTTGGTCAAACAAAATTGGCAGAAAATTCAAAAAAAAAAAACAGAAAAATGAAAAACCAAAGCACATAGTCTTCTTATGTCATATAGTAAGCATTAAAGTTGATAAACAAGGTCTAGACATATTCAAACCATACAAATCATGTATCTACCCGCTAACCCCTAAACTATGTCTTAAGAAGTCAAGCATGAAGAGAAGTGGTTTTGGGTTTCAAACATGGAAATTTCAAAAACCTCCCAAAACTTCATTTTAGGGTGACTAAGAAGGATAGAGGCTTCCCTTTTCATTTTCATGTTCTATACTTGTTTAAATCTTGGTCAAACCTAGGATTTGACCAAGATTCAAATGGGCACAAAAAAATAAAAAAAAGCACATAGTGTTCTTATGTCATATCGTAAGCATTCAAGTTGATAAACAAGGTCTAGATATATCCAAACCAGACAAATCATGTATCTACCCCCTATCGACCCTAAACTTCGTCTTATGAAGTCAAGCATGAAGAGAAGTGGTTTTGGGTTTCAAACATGGAAATTTCAAAAAACCTCCCAAAATTCAGCTTCATTTTAGAGCGACTAAGAAGGATCGATGCTTACCTTTTCATTTCCATGTTTTAAACTTATTTAAATCTTGGTCAAACCTAGGATTTGACCAAGATTCAAATGGGCATAAAAATTCAGACAAAAAATCTAAAGAATGAAAAACCAAAGCACACATAGCCTTCTTAATTATGTCATATAGTAAACACTCAAGTTGATAAACAAGGTCTAGACATATTCAAACCAGAAAAAATTATGTGTATATCTACCCCTAACCCTAAACTCTGTCTTATGAAGTCAATCTAGGATTTGACCAAGATTCAAATGGGCATAAAATAAAAAAACAGAAAAATGAAAAACCAAAGCGCACATAGTCTTCTTATATGTCATATAGTAAGCATTAAAGTTGATAAACAAGGTCTGGACATATTCAAACTAGCTAGACAAATCATGTATCTACCCCCTAACCCCTAAACTCTGTCTTATGACGAAGTCAAGCATGAAGATAAGTGGTTTTGGGTTTCAAACATGGAAATTTCAAAAACCTCCCAAAAACTTCATTTTAGGGTGACTAAGAAGGATACGAGGCTTCCCTTTTCATTTTCATGTTCTATACTTGTTTAAATCTTGGTCAAACCTAGGATTTGACTAAGATTCAAATGTGCATCAAAATTCCAAAAAAAATCAGAAAAATGAAAAACCAAAGCACATACTGTGTAGTTTTCTTATGTCACATACATATATATAGTAAGCATTCAAAAGTTGATAAACAAGGTCTAGCTAGACATATTCAAATAAGACAAATCATGTATCTACCCCTCTAAAACCATAAACTCTGTCTTATGAAGTCAAGCATGAAGAGAAGTGGTTTTTGGTTTCAAACATGGAAATTTCAAAAACCTCCCAAAATTAAAGCTTCATTTTAGAGTGACTAGTTAAGAAGGATCCAGGCTTACCTTTTCATTTTCATGTTTTGAACTTGTTTAAATCTTGGTCAAACCTAGGATTTGACCAATATTCAAATGGGCATAAAATAAAAAATAAAAAAATAAAAAACCAAAGCACATAGTCTTCTTATGTCATATATAGTAAGCATTCAAAAGTTCATAAACAAGGTCTAGACATATTCAAACCAGACAAATCATGTTCCCCCTAACCCTAAACTTTGTCTTAATTATATATGAAGTCAAGCATGAAGCAGAGAGAAGTGTGGTTTTGGGTTTCAAACATGGAAATTTCAAAAACCTCCCAAAAAGCTTCATTTTAATTAGACTGGCTGGTTAATTAAGAAGGATCCATGATTAATTACCTTTTCATTGTCATGTTTTAAACTTGTTTAAATCTTGGTCGAACCTAGGATTTGACCAAGATTCAAATGGGCATAAAAATTCAGAAAAAAATCGAAAGAATGAAAAACCAAAGCACATAGCCTTGTTATGTCATATAGTAAGCATTCAAATTGATAAACATGGTCTAGACATATTCAAACCAGAAAAATCATGTATCTACCCCTAACCCTAAACTCTGTCTTATGAAGTCAAGCATGAACAGAAGTACGGTGGTTTTGGGTTTCAAACATGGCAAATTCAAGAACCTCCCAAAAGCTTCATTTTAGAGTTACTAAGAGAAAGATCCAGACTTAATTACCTTATCATTTTCACATGTTAAACTTGTTTAAATCTTGCTCAACAAACCTAGGATTTTACCAAGATTCTCAAATGGGCATAAAAATCAAAAAATGAAATACCAATGCACATAGTCCTCTTATGTCATATAGTAAGCATTCAAGTTGATAAACAAGGTCTAGACATATTCAAACAAGACAAATCATGTATCTACCCCCTATCGACCCTAAACTTCGTCTTATGAAGTCAAGCATGAAGAGAAGTGGTTTTGGGTTTCAAACATGGAAATTTCAAAAACCTCCCAAAATTCAGCTTCATTTTAGAGCGACTAAGAAGGATCGATGCTTACCTTTTCATTTCCATGTTTTAAACTTATTTAAATCTTGGTCAAACCTAGGATTTGACCAAGATTCAAATAGGCATAAAAATTCAGACAAAAAATCTAAAGAATGAAAAACCAAAGCACATAGCCTTCTTAATTATGTCATATAGTAAACACTCAAGTTGATAAACAAGGTCTAGACATATTCAAACCAGAAAAATCATGTGTATATCTACCCCTAACCCTAAACTCTGTCTTATGAAGTCAATCATGAAGAGAATTGGTTTTGGGTTTCAAACATGGAAATTTCAAGTACGTCCCAAAAGCTTCATATATTTTAGAGTGACTAATTAAGAAGGATCTTGGCTTACGTTTTCATTTTCATGCTTGAAACTTGTTTAAATCTTGGTTGAACCTAGGATTTGACCAGAATCAAATGTGCATAAAATTCTTAAAAAAAATAGAAAAATGAAAAACAAAAGCACATGGTCTTCTTATGTCATATAGTAAGCATTCAAGTTGATAAACAAGGTTTAGACATATTCAAACCAGACAAATCATGTATCTACCCCCTAACCCTAAACTCGGTCTTATGAAGTCTAGCATGAGGAGAAGTCGTTTTGGGTTTCAAACGTTAAACCAAAAGCCCCATTTCAAATATTTCAAACTTATTCAAATTTGGTTCAAATTTGAAAGACACACAAGTTATAGCACACATAGTGCATACATTCTCACACATACTGCACTAGATGCTAACCCGCCTATAGTTTGAGGCCATTGGATGAGGTCGAAAAAAATCTTGGATTAGAAATGGGGTTGTTCGAACCCCGTAGTTGGATTTTTTGAACCTTGATCGTAGTACTGGGCAAAACCCTAGTTTAACCTATTTAATTATAGATTCGTAGGTCGATTTTTCTACCTTTTTATTATTACTATGCAGCACATGTGTGTTTGCCCGTCGAGTGAAACTCGGAGGAAAGAGGGATCACTAGGAAGGAGAGAAGAAGGGAGAGAATTATGGTGTCTCCCCTTTTCGGGTGATGATGTTGACTTTTGTGCGGGGTTTGTCGGTGAGCGAGGAGGTGCGAGCGAGCGACGGCGAGCGAGTCGAGCGAGGCCGAGAATGAGAGAGATTTGTTTTTTTTGTGAGAGGGACAACCGAAGGATCCAGAAGGACCCACAGACTTCCAATACGCATCTTGATGCGTCTTCTCTTGACAAAGAAAATGGCTGGGAGTTTGCGTACCTATTGCACGTGACTTGTGCTCACTGAAGTGTGGGACCTCACGCATGGGCACCACACGTAAGTGACAGACCTGTTTGGTGTAAAAGCTCGGTTGATTATTATAGTGCATTAGAACAAAGTTTCCTATGGATTCAAGGGTAGGAAATCCAAGTTAACTCATTTACATGACATTATTTTTCCATGAAGCAAAGTTAACGCACCTATCAATTGGTACATTTTGGAGTGACTAAGAAGGATCCAGGCTTACTTATTCGTTTTCACGTGTAAAACTTGTCTAAATCTTGGTCAAACAAAATTGGCAGAAAATTCAAAAAAAAAAAACAGAAAAATGAAAAACCAAAGCACATAGTCTTCTTATGTCATATAGTAAGCATTAAAGTTGATAAACAAGGTCTAGACATATTCAAACCATACAAATCATGTATCTACCCGCTAACCCCTAAACTATGTCTTAAGAAGTCAAGCATGAAGAGAAGTGGTTTTGGGTTTCAAACATGGAAATTTCAAAAACCTCCCAAAACTTCATTTTAGGGTGACTAAGAAGGATAGAGGCTTCCCTTTTCATTTTCATGTTCTATACTTGTTTAAATCTTGGTCAAACCTAGGATTTGACCAAGATTCAAATGGGCACAAAAAAATAAAATAAAAGCACATAGTGTTCTTATGTCATATCGTAAGCATTCAAGTTGATAAACAAGGTCTAGATATATCCAAACCAGACAAATCATGTATCTACCCCCTATCGACCCTAAACTTCGTCTTATGAAGTCAAGCATGAAGAGAAGTGGTTTTGGGTTCTCAAACATG
>NW_025899995.1:0-10906 GCF_022539505.1 Lolium rigidum | reverse complement strand
GCTCGGTGATCGAGGATTTGACTCCTTGATCTTCTCGTAACTCTCACCATTATTAATCATTGTCTTCACTCGGTTCCTCCAACTAGCGAGGGCGGTGCTCATCTTCGTGAGGGCGGCATTGTGCACTTTGTTCCGCATGAGACGCTTTTACGAGCAGTCCACCGGGAACTCGTATCGTTCGTGCAGCTTACGGAAGAGGAGGGTGCGCAAATTCGCTCGGTCGGGATGCACGAGGTTCTCGGTGTTGATCGAGGCCGGTGCTCGGAGGATGCACCCGAGTTGGGCAGCGTAACCTTTGACTAAATCAGGGGCGCCGTTGGAAGCCCGAGTGGCGTTCACTTCGGTGAATGCACTGCTTCCACGGTGCTTGAGCACATTCGGGCGGCGCTCCCTCGTAGCTTCTTCGGTGCGCCGGTGTCATCCTCGCGGTACCATCCGTGGTGTCATCCTCGGCGGCACAATCGGTGGTGTCGGCATCGGCGGCATCGTCCGCTCGGTACTACTGGATCGGTGCCATCATCCTCGCGCGTCGTCGCGGCGAGGTTGTGACTCCATCACCTCCATTTCATCGGTTAGCATCCAGAATGGCTTGCTACCGCTGCCGCCGGCCTCTTCGTTGTTGGCCATGTTCGAACTAAGTAGGAAAAAATGCATAAAGTTAGCGCAAGATTTCACGGAAAAATTGGGCATGACCTATGCTAATTTATGGACATATGAGTGCCCCATTTTCGCCGAAACGGAAATGAATCAACATTTCGGCGATAATGGGCAACTGCTGTCGATCCCTGCACAAGAAAATGACACCATATACACCAAAAAATCCACCGGCTGAGCACCATGGCACATATACACCAAAAAATCAAGCGGAGCACCATAGCACATGTACACTAATTGAGCACCATAGCACATATCGACCGGCTGAGCAGCCGGTACCACCATCCAACGACACCTAGTAGCGAGCGGCAAGCTGGCTAGCGGCGACGACAAGCTAGCGGTAGCTAGCGACAAGCTAGCGATGGCTAGCACCAAGCTAGCTAGCGACGACAAGCTAGCGGTAGCTAGCAGCAAGCTAGCAGCGGCAACACCTAAGCAACATCTAACGGCAGCGGCACGTAAGCAACAACCTAACGACGGCGGCACCTAAGAAGCACATCTAAAACCTAGCAACTAACAACAACCTAACGAGCCTAGCGGCGGCACCAATCAACCTAGCAGCAGCACCAATCAACCTAGCAACTAATAGCAACCTAACAGCCTAGCGGCAGCAGCAAGCAAGCTAACAACCTAGCAACGGCGGCAAGCAAAAAATACCCAATTTTACAACCCTAGCAAGCGGCGGCAGCGGCAAGCAAGCAACCTATAGCGGCGGCGACAACCAAGCAACCTAGCTCTGCTCTCGACTCTCTACATACTAGCTTAACGACGGTAGGAGTGCTGATGCTCATACGAGACACAACACTAGATATCTACTAGAGCAGCCAATTTCTACGACATCATCTTAAATTTGCATAGACATACGTAGGAGTAAACACGATACACACATTTCTACGAGCATCATCATGAAGCAAATTACTAGCATTTCTACGAGAATCATCATGCGGCAAGCATAGGGAGGAGGAGGAGCATAGGGAGCTCACCACTGAAGCGGTAGGTTGGGGAGGTGAATCGAGGGGGAGGCGACCGCTGGCGGGGAGGTGGCGTCGAAGAGGGGGAGAGACCGTGCTTGCTCCTGCTCTCCTGCTCCGCGGACGTGCGCGACGTGCTACAACTCGAAGAAGGTCGCCGACTTGCTTTGCTCTGCTCCGCGGCGAGCTTGAGAGGATCTGCTTGGGAGAGACCGTGAGGCGGGTGATAATCCAAAGTTAGAACATAATACGTTGCATTTTTAATGGATTCAAATGAAGCACACCATAGAAACTCAATAGACTTTAGAAACAAGATTGTGTATTTTACGATTTGGATTGTTGCCAAACTTTACATGTGCCTAACGAGATACAAGCTGCCTAACGGTGTGCAGCTTTCCAAATTCAGAGCAAGAACACATGCGAGTGACATAAATCACATAAGTAGGAAGACAATTAAGCTATCTAGTGTCACATAAATCAAATAAGTAGGATTACAATTAATCTATCTAGTCTAAAATTTTAGTAGATGTTGATAAATAAGCTAAATATAGCTATGCCTATGCTTGCTTTGATTGTTTTACGACCGGGTCGCCGTGTCAACAAAATGAGGAGAGGGACAAGATAAGAACTATCCTACGAGTTAAACTTGGCATGTTGCTACGAGCTATTTTTCTACTTGTTTATGCGTATATCCATAGGATGTCCAATGACACAACGAGATACAAACACTTAGGTGAATCGGCTATTTAAACATGTTAAATCAAGAAAACAACACTAACCCAAACAAAATATAAGCACATTGCGTCGGGACATGATCAACTAAACAAATCATGATGAATTAAAAGCTTGTGGGCTGATGTACTACTCCATCAACACTTAGGTGAATCAACACTTGCTTCTCACCGGCACATGAACAAGATAGCAGATAATTAACGGATTCACAAACGAGGCAAAGGAGGGGAGACAGCGGCGGTAAGTTCAAATGGGCTCGGGCACTGGTTGCTTCCCTTCTAGAGATAGACATGCCGCGGGCGAGCGGCGATCAATGGCGACAGAAAAGGGACCGAGGCGGGGTTAGGGTTAGGGTTCGTGCCAATGCGGGGAGAGGAGAAAGGCTCGAGCGGGAGAGGAGGGATTACCGGGCGGAGACGTGGGCGCCGGGGAGATGAGTGCGACGGTGGAGAGGGGCGCCGGTGGGAGGGTGGGGCTCTGCTCCGCGGCGTGCTCGGGGGCTCCTGCTCGCGGCGTCTTGCTTCTACTCCTGCTCGGGGGCACGACAAGCGGTAGAGGAGCGGTGGAGGGGTGGCGGCCACCGGTAGGCGGCGTCGCGAGGCGGATAGACGGACGGGAGGTAGCGTCGCGAGGCGGATCGAGGGAGGGCGGCCGCCGGCGTCGGAGAAGGATTGGGGAATGGGGATGGGAGAAGAAGAGAATAGGGGTTTTAATTTGGCTAAGTCCCAGACCCCCTAAGCAATGGCGCCTTGCTCGGGGTGCGCCACGGTGACTCTTAGCAATGGCGCACCACTAGGGGTGCGCCACTACGGCTTTAGGATAGGGTCAAAAACAAAATGGATGGTACCTTGACAAGATCCGCACCAGTACCGCAATGGCTAGCTATCCGTCCCACTGTTTGGTTTCCACGGCCGACCGAGTTCGAACCACAGCGGCCCCAATTTTTTAACTTTTTTTAAAATGATTTAACCCAGCGGTAATAAATAGCATAATACACCAAAATAAAAGGCATAAATAATTATAATTATGTAGAATATTTAAAATACTATAGAATCTAGAAAATATCCAAAAATATAAATTATATGTCTATTTTGATCGGTACAATGTGTAGATTAACAATATGACATCCATTATTCATACAAGAAAATGATACATATTATCTTTTCACAATCTTCTTGCCCTTCTTTCTCGCGGTTGAATAATTTAGCCCGGAACTCCTAGACTTCTTCTCTTGAATGGACGGCCTTTAGGTAGGGTGGTCCTGCTTCTTCTTGTTGTGTATGGTTCTTCATCATCGTCGTCGTCATCTTCCATCTTCGGATCGCCGTGCTGGTCAAAGTCTAGCTCGTTGGCGGCTCCATCCATTCCGATGATGCTCCTTTTGCCTCTCCTCACGACAACACGGCTGGGCTTTTGCGGGTCGGTAATGAAGAAGCATTGGTCCACTTGGGAAGCTAGTACCCATGGCTCATATTTCGCGGTGACCTTTGCATTTCAAATCCCTGCAAACAAACACATGCAACACATGTGTGGATCGGAGAGCTTTGCATATACAACACATGTGGAGGCTTCGCATACAACACACATGCACGTGATCGAGACGCTTTTCGCGCATGCGCACATACGTGTGTGTGCAAGACGATCGGAACCGGTCACACACAAAGCATAAAACCAACAAAGTTACCGAATACGGCGAGACCTAGAGTGTTGGATGATGTAAAAAGTTGAGATTGAGTAGGGTATTAAGCTAAGAAAGCTTCACCATTACTTACCTATTAAGCTAAGACATAGCAATGGCGCACTACTAAGTGGTGCGCCAACTGCCACGCCTCATCTCTAAAAAGGGGCTGCGGCCACCCCTAGCGGTGGCGCACCTAATGACATGCGCCATAGGTAACCTATGTAGCGGTGGCGCACCACGGCGGTGCGCCATTGCTAAGCCTATCATCTCTAAACGGTCTCTGGACACCTCCTAGCGGTGGCGCACCTGCGCAACGTGCGCCATAGGTAAGGAATGTAGCGAGTGGCGCACCCGGAGACGTGCGCCACTACTAGGTTGGGGGAGGATGCGGCCTCTGTCACCACTCACTTATGGCGCACCGAGAATCAAGGTGCGCCACTACTACCTTATGTAGCATGGCCCACCGTTTTGTGGTGCGCCCTGTGCTAAGTAGTAGTGGCGCACGGCAGCCATGGTGCGCTGCTGACAGCAGTCTTACGGCTAGGCCTCAATTTCGATTTTTTCTAACCACCTTCTCTTTGATTTCAAATTTAGGTCAAACTATCGATGCCTACTATGTGTTCTACTTGAATTGGATGCAGCATGCGCACATGTTTTGCCATTGTTTTGGGCTTCCACACATCTTTGGGGCATCCAAGTATTTAAGTTACCTTGTTTTTTTGAATTGTAATTCATACCCTTCCTCCCAATTTTTATGCCCATTTGAATCTTGGTCAAATCCTAAGTTTGACCAAGATTTGAACAAGTTTAAAACATGAAAATGAAAAGGTAAGCCTGAATTCTTCTTAGTCACTCTAAAATGAGAAGCTTTTGGGAGTTTTTTGAAATTTCCATGTTTGAAACCCAAAACCACTTCTCTTCATGCTTGACTTCATAAGACAAAGTTAATTTAGGGTTAGGGGTCCGGATGCAAGTGGACATGTCCATGGAATTGTCCGCATTACCTGCATCAGCCACGAAAGCAAACTGCGGGCTTTGCAGTTGCCTGCGTCCACTACTGCGGCTTGCCTGCAGAGCCCAGCAGGTTTTGCAGGACCGCAATATCAAGCAGTGGTCATGCAGCGAATTAAACTGCAGCTAGCTAAGTGCCCAGCAGGTTTTGCAGGATATGGGGGCCGCAACATCAAACAGTGACCATGCAGTGAATTAAACTATATTATGATGAATTTTAAAAAAAAATTTGGCGCGATGAATTTGCAAAGCTCAAAATCAAGAGAGCTAGGCACTGGCAGAGTCATCCCCGACGTATTTCACATCACATCATCGAGCTATGAGCCAGAATTATGGGGTTTACTTAACGCAAAATATGAAACTCATGCATGCAAAACATTTGGGAGTTGGAACCAGCACAAACACACAGACACCGGAAAGGTTTCATGATTAAGAAAAAAACCTACTAACATAGTTGCAACATTCACTTGCCATGGCAAGTGTTGGACCAAATCAGTAGACCACAAAATGACACAAGTACTCCAGCGTTCATAGACTGCCAATAAACCGACACTTCTCACTGACAGCAGTTTCTCCTTGAATAGGCAATGGACAAGACATTAGGAAATCTGAAGTTCCAATGCGTTCGCAGGCCATACGATGTGTTTAGAAGATGGATCCGTTCCATCCGAAGTCCGAGCGCTGCAATATCATAAGAAGAGATTTAGAATTCATATAATTGCCATCTAGGGAAACGAAGCGACAGCGGACACTAACACTATGACAACCGTAAATTCAAACAACATATGGGCATTTACATGATCTACTCTTGATCCAAAGCATGCAAACATTGAGCATGTTTTTGTGCACGATGGGACTAATTACAAACATCAGAAGCATCTAGAGTAAAACATGTGATGCCCATATTTCCAAAAAGAGAGATGGTGCTGCGATTTTTTATATAAGAAATAGGGTCCTAAATTAGCAATTATGAGGTACGCACAAAAACAGCTATATCTTGTATATATGTAATACCTCTACACTGGAAAAACAAGCAGAGCAACTCAACATGTATTTCCAGAAATATTATATATATATATATATTGCTTCCAAAAGCCAAAATCTCGAAAAAATATCAAACGCCATGGGTATCACCAAAGCATTTGAAGCAACAAAACAGAGCAACAGAAATATCCTTATTTTCTATACAAGCCTTGATAATCCTATAGGAAACATATATCAGTCAGTATTAATATTCCCATCAGAGTGATAATGAAAAGAATATCTGCACTGTACAACATCAACTCCACAAACATCCGGGAAACAAGCTAGCAGATTTTAGCGAATCTGAATACCTCGGCTTCTAAAGCACACTATGACAACCGTAAATTCATCTCGGCAAAGGAAGTGACAGCAATGTATCCAGAGGCAATGGATTTATTGGGGTCTGATGGCAATGGTATTACAATATAAGCAATGTAAACTATTCAGCAAAATTTATACAATGTTACAAACAGCAATGGTATTATTATTGTCAACGAAATCTGACAACATATGTCACAAACAACCAATACTTAATGAGCTTATTCTCAACTATGAATAATCACAAACAGCAATACATGATTTCAGAATAGAAGTTAAATAGGATGGAGAACACAATTGCAGTAAGAAAGGCAAAAAAATGACAAAAGCTGTCTAATACCTTTCATTGTTCTGGAACGTGTTCTTCATGATTAGTTGGCACTGTCACAAGAATCTAGAAATAGAGCAATAAACAGTTTCAAATGAGATTGAAGCTCACAATAATACCTTTCAAATGACAGAAGCTCAATTGAAGCTCAATTAAACAGTTTGAACTTGTTACCTGACACTCTTCATCATCATCATCATCATTGCTGGTTTTTTTGTTCATGTGTGAAGGGTCTACAATATTCAAAACAATGCAGCATTATACTTCCACAAAAAGCATTTTTACCAATGCAAGTATGACAACAATTTGGTGTCCTAATGTAGTGGAAAACTCACCAGCAGCTCGTAGCCAGTCCTGCAAGCAAATCAAGCCCTCGACTGTACCACTTTTCAGCCTACTCCTATAATCACTAACAACTCTCCCACCAATGCTAAAGGCTGATTCAGATGCCACAGTAGACGCTTGCACAGCCTAGCAGTGTCACGTGCAATACAAGATAGGATAGGAAACTTGGGTGCATTTATTTTCCACCATCCCAAAATGTCGAACACTTTCCTTCCGGGAAATAATCTTCACCGAGGTACCTATCAAGCTCGATGCTACCTCTTTCTTTTGCACTTTGAGATGGGCTTCCCAATCAGCCAAAGGATCCTCGCCTTCAGCACCGCACCTGCCGTCATCTTCTTCTTCCGAGCTATCAGGAGGAGATTCTCCTATTTGAAGAGAATATTCTTTGAAGAGCTTATGCATGACCTCGTCCACTTTTGCAATATGATGTACTGAATCCTTCTTTCCAAAAGCTTGTTCCAGTCTAAACTTAACAAACCCACGCTTGTACCTTGGATCCAAGATAAGGGGTATGCAATTTGCTAAATATGATTCTTTCCAGTACTTATCAAATTTTTCCTGCATTTCATGTACCATTGATGCAATGACGACATTCTTGTTCTTGGCTTGACTATCTAACAACACCTTCACATTCCATATTTCATGGAAATATCTGTTTGATGTAGGATAGTTTGTACCTGACACCACCTTTGTTGCTGCAAAGAAGGTCCGTAGTAACTTCCGGAGTTCTTCAGCCAAAGCCCACTCTTTTTCTGAAGGCGCAAATTTAAACTGCTTGTCTTGTTTCCCCAACTCCACAAACGCTTCCTGGTAGGGGAAAACTGACTCAATCATCAAATATGTTGAGTTCCACCGAGAGGCAACATCTAAGGAGGGCTTCTTGGTACAATTAATTCCTAGCTTCTCAACTACAGAGTCAAAGAGTTCCTCTCGGGCTTGTGAGCTTCTGATGTACTTTACAGATTCCCTGATGTTATCTATTATTCCACCCATCACTCGCAAGCCATCTTGAACAATTAGATTAAGCACATGAGCAGCACACCTGATATGGAAAAGTGCACCACCACCAATCAAGAGATTCCTCTTGAACAGATTATTTCTCAAATCATCCATCATAGAGCCATTGACTGATGCGTTATCCAAGGTGATGCTGCATAGCTTGTCTTCAATGTGCCAATACTGAATAGTCTTCAACATCAGATTGTACATTTGAAGACCGTCATGCGGCGACTCCATAAGAGCAAACCTTATTATCCGTTTCTGAAGCTTCCAATTGTTGTCTATGTAGTGGCAAGTAACACAGAGGTATCCAAGTCTCTGAACTGAAGTCCACATGTCAGCTGTGAGGGAGACACGGCAACCAGAAGTGCTGATAATTTGTCTTAAAGCTGACCTTTCCTCTCTGAAAGACTCCAAACAATCATCTCTGACGGTTGTTCTACAAACTAGTTTGAATAGAGGGTTCAAGGACTTCACAAACTTCTGGAATCCAGCATATTCTACAATTGAGAATGGGAAATCATGTAGAGCAACCATGTTTGCTAGCTCACGCCTTGATTTATCTTGGTTGAATTCCCATTTATCTAAATCAGAAACTTGAGGTGACGATGTAGAGGCAGCCATCTTTGCAAGTACCTGATGCATTCTACTTCTTTCCTTGCATATTCTCAAATGTCTATGGATGTGGTTGGTGCCTGATTTGCGTGAAGCAGCAAATATATCATTGCAGTGCTTGCATTGTCCTTGTACAAGTCTCCCATGTTTGTATATGGGAATCACCTCTTTCCAGACTATGGATTTCAATTTGCGTGGTTTTCGGCTACAACCTAGTTGATTCAAAAATCCGGATCAGCTTCAGTAGGAAAATGGATACAATAAATTGGGACAGATAATATAACATACAAAGCAAAAATGCTGAACAAATATGCAAACATACCACTATTAGCTTGAGGGGACATTTGTTTCTTTAGTGACATCACTTTCGCAATCATAGCCACTGGAGATCTCACCAATCTCATTCCTGCCGCAGCCTTCAACCTCTTCTTCTTCTTCGCATCTCTCAACTCTTGCTCTTCGTCAAGCTTCCTTTTTTTCTCATCTCTCATCTCTTGTTCTTCCTGAAGCTTCCTCCTCTTTGCCTTCTTTTCATCCTTCTTGTTCCTCCTCTTTTTACTATTTTTCTTGTCGACACCTGGCTCATCAACATTGCCTAGCAAGTGACCATCCCCATCCTTGTCTTCACTGGATGCCAACTGGTGCTCCACGGCTCCACTCAGCTGCTACACAAACATTAACAGTAATGTACACAAATTATAAGACTACCTCACTTGTACTAGAAAGGTACACAAAATATAATCCACGGCTCTATGATAGGTTACCTGAGGGCAAGTAATTGGGCTGGGCGCAAGATCATCCTCATTCTTAATGATGGTATCAGGTTGAAAAATGCACTCGCCAACATCAACCATGTGGCAAGGGAAGTAAACCACTGATCCCGGATAGATCAGCTCCCCTTCATTTAGGGAGCGTACATCGATGACATCTTTGTCTGAGTCGTACAGGACGATGCGATTCAAGTCGGCTCGCAGGATCATCGAGCCCTTGTGTGTCGGCTTCTTACGGCAGATGAGTAACGTGGTGTAGGAAACACACCACCTCTTGGGTAACGCCGCCTCCAAACAACACTAGTAAGAATTGAACATCACAGTCAGCTACTGAATCCAGTCCTTGTAATAATGCTACTGATGCTATAAAAAAGATAGTACTACACACAAGTTGTTTAGCAATCAGTACTTCACAAACTAAGCAATATATTAGAAATGTTTAGAAAATTATGTAAATGTTTCCAGGATCTAAGAAAGATGCATTGGAGTACTCATACGGCCATAACAAAAAAAAAAATCTCGTTTCTGAATACATCAAACACATCAGGAAATAGGAAGTAGTGCACCATGTAGAACATGATAAATTCAGATATTTTGCCAGTACAGTAAAGCTGATCTTTCATGACAATATGGCATGCACTGAACACCACAGACAGAGTATTGGTTTTCAATTTAGCTAACTCGAGGACAAAGTCCAATACCTTCAGGCCAAAAAAATACGAGACACACAGGAATCTCTTTGACCAAGGTATATAAGAATCCAAATAAAAATGTTCCCCTAGCACCACATGGGCATTTCCACAAACAACTACCGGATGGAGGAAGGACATATAAAGATGGATCAGCGTGCGAGTGCGAGGAAGGACATGTACATCTTAGCAAGAATTGACTACAGCATCAAAGATTCAGGCAGTCGGCCGGGCTTACCTGAGAACGGGCAATCGGCACTCCCGGCACCTCCTCCTTCTTCCCCACCACTCCCGGCACCTCCTCCCCCTTCCCTGCCACTCCCGGCACCTCCTCCTCCGTCCCCGCCACCAGCGGCATCTCCTCTTTCTTCCCCGCCGCCCCCGCCGCCCCCGCCGCCCCCGGTATCTCCTTGTCCTCCTCCATCCGCAGGACGGCAGGAGGCGACAGGCGACAGGGACCGAGGTATCTTCGAGGACGACGGGGAGGTGCAGCCTATGGAGGGATGACGACGGCAACAAGCATAGGCGACGGCGGCGCCGGTAGGGATGGACGGAGCGGGGGCGGACGGCAGAGCCCTACCGTGTTTGGAGGTGCAGAGAAGATGGACGCCAAGCAGGTGGGGAATATGCGGGTGCAGGCGACGGGCCGAGAGGGCAACGCAGGACTGGGCCACAAAGCCCGCTCTAGGGTAGCAGGTTGTCCGCGACGCCACGAGGCGTTTTTTCGGTGGCGCGGCTTAGCGGGCCTGCGGAAGCCCGCGGCCACC
>NW_025899994.1:0-45745 GCF_022539505.1 Lolium rigidum | reverse complement strand
CAGACAAATCATGTATCTACACCTCTAACTCCTAACTCCGTCTACAGTCACATAAGATGGCGCTTCTTGGGCTCTAAACATGGAAATCTCCCACAAACCTCCCAAAAGTTTCATTTCTTTACAGTGACTAATTAAGGAGGATCCATGCTTATCTTGGTTTAACAGTTTGAAACTAAAAATTATTTCTTCTGGTGCCAAGACGGAGTTTAGCTTAGAGCAAGCAGGTAGATACAGCGCCTGGGCTGACACCCAGACTACTGTTTCATTATGACATGAATATAGCCTGGTTTTGGGTTTCCTTCATTTTGTATCTTCTTGTCTATACATCTGAATTCAACAAATCCCAGGCCTGACCATGACGTCAGTTTAAACATAAAATAGCAGTTACATCCTCTTAGTCACTCTCTTAACGAATTATTAAAGAAATCAAAAATACTTCTCTCATTATAAGATCGACATTTAAAGTGTGATATGATGATTTCCGTTCGGCCTGATATATCAGACCTGGCCACACCACACGACGTTTATCATTACGAAAGACTCATGTTTTGATCTCCACCACCTTCTTATTTTCGGTTCAGAAACACCACTGTAGTTACTGGTCAGTCGCCAGCTGACAACGATTTAAACAAGCCTAAAAATACGAAAACGCAAAGGTGTTACGATTCTCTTAGAAACCTAAAAGAAGCTGGGTTTTTGAAATTTCCATGTTTTTCGCAACTCAAAATCATTCTCTTCATTACGCTCGACCATACATCGCAGCTTGTGTTGAAATGTTGATGATTTCGTTCAGCCTGAATATGTTCAGATCTTCAATGATTATCTTCAATGTTTACTATATGACATAAGAAAACTATTTCCTTTGGCCTTCTTTTTCGATTTTCAATACGCCTATCGAATCTTTCGCTGCAATCCCAGGCTTCCGACCAGATACTGTCAGTTTCAGAACGATGAATGAGCCGCAGTCCTTCTAGTCAATAATTAAAAATGAAGTTTTTGGGTGGTTTTGAAATACGCTGAAATTGAAATCACTCCATTAATCTTCACGTTTTGACTCTTACCCCATAACACATTAGCCTAGGTTGCGGCAGGATGATATTTGATTTGTATGGTCTGACATTCTTAGACCTTGGTTTTATCAACTTTCACGTTTACTATATGACATACATTTATTCATGATTTGGTTTTCATTTTCTGTTTTTTATTTCATTTTCATTGCTCATTTTGGATCTGTCAGTCCCAGGCTCCGACCAATTTGCATGTTTAATGACGAAAATCTAATAAGCATGATCCTTCTGTCAATAAAATGTAATTAATCGATAGATGTGTGCCACTACTACGGAAATATCAATGTCAAGCGTAAATGAGTTAACTTGATTTTCCCTACTCAACTAGAAAACTTTACTGCACGCACTATAATAATCAATCGAGTTTACACCAACAGTTCATACTATGCAGTCGCGCGAGTCCCACACTTCGTCGTCACGCAGCCAGGCAAATCGCCAGCCATCTTCTTTGTCACAGAAGAGATCAGACGCGTATTGTCTGTAATTCCTGATCTTCTTAGTCACTCTAAAATGAAAGTGAGGTTCTTGAAATTTCCATGCCTGGTTCCAAACCACTTCATGACTGACTCTTACAAAACCCCACCAAAACTATGTTTTATGAAGTCAATCATGAAGAGAAGTGGTTTTGGGTTTCAAACATGGAAATTTCAAGAACCTCCCAAGAGCTTCATTTTAGAGTGACTAAGAAGGATCCGTAAGGACCCACAGACTTCCAATACGCATCCCGATGCGTCTTCTCTTGACAAAGAAGATGGCTGGCAGTTTGCGTACCTATTGCACGTGACTTGTGCTCACTCGAAGTGTGGGACCTCACGCGTGGGCACCACACGTAAGTGACAGACCTGTTGGTGTAAAAACTCGATTGATTATTATAGTGCATTAGAACAAAGTTTCCTATGGATTCAAGGGTAGGAAATCCAAGTTAACTCATTTACATGACATTATTATTTCCATGAAGCAAAGTTAACACATCTATCGATTGGTACATTTTTGAGTGACTAAGAAGGATCCATGCTTACTTATTCGTTTTCACGTGTTAAACTTGTCTAAATCTTGGTCAAACCTAGGATTTGACCAAGATTCAAATGGGCGGAAAAATAAAATAAAAAACGAAAAATGAAAAACCAAATCACATAGTCATCTTATGTCATATAGTAAGCATTAAAGTTGATAAACAAGGACTAGAAATATCAAACCATACAAATCATGTATCTACCCCTAACCCCTAAACTATGTCTTATAAATTAAGTCAAGCATGAAGAGATGTACGTGGTTTTGGGTTTCAAACATGGAAATTTCAAAAACCTCCCAAAAACTTCATTTTAGTGTGACTAAGAAGGATACACGCTTCCCTTTTCATATTCATGTTCTAAGCTTGTTTAAATTATCTTGGTCAAACCTAGGATTTGACAAGATTCAAATGGGCATCAATATTGAAAAAATCAGAAAAAAGAAAAACCAAAGGAAATAGTTTTCTTATGTCATATAGTAAGCATTAAAGTTGATAAACAAGGTCTAGACATATTCAAACTAGACAAATCATGTATTTATACCCCCTAACCCCTAAACTCTGTCTTATGAAGTCAAGCATGTGAAGAGAAGTGGTTTTGGGTTGCAAACATGGAAATTTCAAAAACCTCCGAAAAACTTCTTTTTAGAGTTTCTAAGAAGGATCCATGCTTACCTTTGCATTTTCATATTTTAAACTTGTTTAAATCATTATCAAGCCTAGCATTTGACCAATATACAAATGGGTGGGCACAAAATTCAAAAAAATAAGAAAAATGAAAAACAAATTAAAGCACATAGAGTCTTCATATGTCATATCGTATGAATTCAAGTTGATAAACGAGGTCTAGGTATATCCAAACCAGACAAATCATGTATCTACACCCCATGTCGATCTTATGAAGTCTAGCATGAAGAGAGAAGTCGTTTTTGGTTTCAAACATGGAAATTTCAAGAACATCCCAAAAGCTTCATTTTAGAGTGACTAAGAAGGATACATGCTTCCCTTTTCATTTTTATGTTTAAACTTGTTTAAATCTTGGTCAAACCTAGGATTTGACCAAGATTCAAATATATGGGCATAAAATTCAAAAAAAAACAGAAAAATTTAAAACCAAGGCACATAGTCTTCTTATGTCATATAGTAAACAATCAATTAATTAAGTTGATAAACCAGGTCTAGACATATTCAAACCAGGAAAATCATGTATCTACCCCCTAACGCCCTAGCTAAACTCCGTCTTATGAAGTCAAGCATGCATGAAGAGAAGTGGTTTTTGGTTTCAAACGTTTAAGCCAAAAGGTAAGCATGGATCCTCCTTAATTAGTCACTGTAAAATGAAGCTTTTGGGAGGTTTGTGAAATTTCCATGTTTGAAACCCAAAAGCACTTATCTTCATGCTTGACTTCATAAGACAGAGTTTAGGGTTAGGGGTGTAGATACATGATTTGTCTGGTTTGAATATGTCCAAATCTTATTTATCAACTTTTGAATGCATGCTACTCTCTCAAAGAAAAACTTTTGAATGCTTACTATATATATGACATAAGAAGACTATATGCATTTAAAATTCAAACATATGGTAAGCATTCTTATGTCATATAGTAAGCATTCAAGTTGATAAACAAGCAAGGTTTGGACATATTCAAACCAGACAAATCATGTATCTACCCCCTAACCCCTAATTAAATTGTCTTATGAAGTCTAGCATGAAGAGAAGTGGTTTTGGGTTTCAAACATGGAAATTTCAAAAACCTCCCAAAAACTTCATTTTAGAGTGACCAAGAAGGATATACAAGCTTCCCTTTTCATTTTCATGTTTTAAACTTGTTTAAATCTTGGTCAAACCTCTAGGATTTGACCAAAAGATTCAAATGGGCATAGAAATTCATAAAAAATCAAAAGAATGAAAAACCAAAGGACATAACATTCTTATGTCATATATATATATAGTAATTAAGCATTCAAGTTGATAAACAAGGTCTAGACATATTCAAACCAGAAAATAATGTATATATCTACCCCTAACCCTAAACTCTGTCTTATGAAGTCAAGCATGCATGAAGAGAAGTGGTTTTTGGTTTCAAACATGGAAATTTCGAAAACCCTCCCAAGATCGAGCTACATTTTGGAGTGACTAAGAAGGATATATAGATGCTTAATTTTTCATATTCATGATTTAAACTTGTTTAAACCATGTTCAAACCTAGGATTTGACCAAGATTCAAATGGGCATAAAATTTTAAAAAAATCAAAAAATAAAAAAACAAGGCACATAGTATTCTTATGTCATATAGTAAGCATTCAATTAAGTTGATAAACAAGGTCTAGACATATTCAAACCAGGAAAATCATGCATCTACCCCCTAACCCTAGGTAAACTCTGTTTTATGAAGTCAAGCATGCATGAAGAGAAGTGGTTAATTTGGTTTCAAACGTTTAAGCCAAAAGCCCCTTTTCAAATATTTCAAACTTATTCAAATTTGGTTCAAATTTGAAAGACATACAAGTTATAGCACACATAGTGCATACATTTTCACACATACTGCACTAGATGCTAACCCTATAGTTTGAGGCCATTTGGGTGACCTAGGTCGAAAAAGTTCTTGGATTAGAATCGTGTTGTTCGAACCCCGTAGTTGGATTTTTTGAACCCTTGATCTGTAGAACTGGGCAAAACCCTAGTTTAACCTATTTAATTAAAGATTCGTATATCGAGTTTTCAACGAGTACTACCTTTTTATTATTACTATTACTATGCAGCACATGGGTGTTTGCCCGTCGAGTGAAACTCGGAGGAAGAGGGATCACTCGGAAGGAGAGAAGAAGGGAGAGCATTATGGTGTCTCCCCTTTTTCGGGTGATGATGTTGACTTTTGTGCAGGGTTTGTCGATGAGCAGGAGGTGCGAGCGAGCGAGGCCGAGAATGAGAGAGATTTGTTTTTTTTTGTGAGAGGGACAACGGAAGGATCCAGAAGGACCCACAGACTTCCAATACGCATCCTGATGCGTCTTCTCTTGACAAAGAAGATGGCTGGGAGTTTGCGTACCTATTGCACGTGACTTGTGCTCACTGAAGTGTGGGCACCACACGTAAGTGACAGACCTGTTGGTGTAAAAACTCGGTTGATTATAATAGTGCATTAGAACAAAGTTTCCTATGGATTCAAGGGTAGGAAATCCAACTTAACTCATTTACGTGTTAAACTTGTCTAAATCTTGGTCAAACCTAGGATTTGACCAAGATTCAAATGGGCAGTAAAAATAAAAAACAGAAAAATGAAAAACCAAATCACATAGTCTTCTTATGTCATATAGTAAGCATTAAAGTTGATAAACAAGGTCTAGACATATTAAACCAGCACAAATCATGTATCTATACCCCTAACCCCTAAACTCGTCTTATGAAGTCAAGCATGTGAAGAGAAGTGGTTTTCGGTTTCAAACATGGAAATTTCAAAAACCTCCCAAAAACTACATTTTAGAGTGACTAAGAAGGATACATGCTCCCCTTTTCATATTCATGTTTTAAGCTTGTTTAAATTATCTTGGTCAAACCTAGGATTTGACAAGATTCAAATGGGCATCAAAATTGAAAAAAAGTTAGAAAAAAGAAAACCAAAGCAAATAGTTTTCTTATGTCATATAGTAAGCATTAAAGTTGATAAACAAGGTCTAGACATATTCAAACTAGACAAATCATGTATCTATACCCCCTAACCCCTGAACTTTGTCTTATGAAGTCAAGCATATGAAGAGAAGTGGTTTTGGGTTTCAAACATGGAAATTTGAAAACCTCCCAAAAACTTCATTTTAGAGTGACAAAGAAGGATACATGCTTCCCTTTTCATATTCATGTTTTAAGCTTGTTTAAATTATCTCGGTCAAACCTAGGATTTGACAAGATTCAAATGGGCATCAAATTGAAAAATTAGAAAAGAAAATCAAGCAAATAGTTTTATGCAATAGTCAATTGTTGATAAACAAGGTCAGATATTCAACTAGACAAATCATGTATCTATACCCTAACCCTAAACTCGTCATATAAGTGAAGTGGTTTTGCCCAAAGCTTCATTTTAGAGTGACTAGAAGATCCATGTTACCTTGCATTTCATATTTGAATCTTGTTTAAACTTATCAAGCAAGATACAAATGGGTGGGCACAAAATTCAAAAAATCAGAATAATGAAAAACAAAAGCACGTAGTCTTCTTATGTCATATCGTATGCATTCAAGTTAAACGAGGTCTAGGTATATCCAAACCAGACAAATCATGTATCTACCCCCTGTTGATCTTATGAAGTCTAGCATGAAGAGAAGTCGTTTTGGGTTTCAAACATGGAAATTTCAAGAACATCCCAAAAGCTTCATTTTAGAGTGACTAAGAAGGATACATATGCTTCCCTTTTCATTTTCATGTTTTAAACTTGTTTAAATCTTGGTCAAACCTAAGATTTGACCAAGATTCAAATATATGAGCATAAAATTCAAAAAAAAACAAAAAAATGAAAACCAAGGCACGTAGTCTTCTTATGTCATATAGTAAGCAATCAATTAAGTTGATAAACAAGGTCTAGACATATTCAAACCAGGAAATCATGTATCTACCCCTAACCCTAGCTAAACTCTGTCTTATGAAGTCAAGCATGCATGAAGAGAAGTGGTTTTTGGTTTCAAACGTTTAAGCCAAAAGGTAAGCATGGATCCTCCTTAGTCACTGTAAAATGAAGCTTTTGGGAGGTTTGTGAAATTTCCATGTTTGAAACCCAAAACCACTTAAGACAGAGTTTATGGTTAATTAGGTGTAGATACATGATTTTTCTTGTTTGAATATGTCTAGACCTTGTTTATCAACTTGAATTTTTTACTATATGATATAAGAAGGCTATATATATGTGCTTTGGTTTTTCATTTTTTGATTTCTTTCGATTTTTTATGCCTATTTAAATCTTGGTCAAATCCTAGGTTTAAACAAGTTTAAAACATGAAAATGAAACTGGTAAGCATGAATCCTTCCTTACTCACTCTAAAATGAAGGTACTTGAAAATTTTATGTTTGAAACCCAAAACCCCAGTTCTCTTCATATGTTTGACTTCATAAGACAGAGTTTAGGGTTAGGGGTAGATATGATACATGATATTTCTGCTTTGAATATGTCTAGACCTTGTTTATCAACTTGAATGCTTACTATATATATGACATAAGAAGGCTATATATGTGCTTTGGTTTTTCATTTTTTTGAATTTTTCTGAATTTTTACTCCCATTTGAATCTTGGTCAAATCCTAGGTTTGACCAAGGTTAAAACAAGTTTAAAACATGGCAATGAAAAGGTAAGCATGGATCATTCTTAGTCTCTCTAAAATTAAGCTTTTGGGAGGTTTTTGAAGTTTCCATGTTTGAAACCCAAAATCACTTCTCTTCATATGCTTGGCTTCATAAGACAAAGATTAGGGTTTAGGGGTAGATATATACATGTTTTGGGAGGTTTTTGAAATTTCCATGTTTGAAACCCAAATCCACTTCTCTTCATCCTTGACGTCTTCATAAGACAAAAGTATAGGGTTATATATATATGCATGGGTAGATACATGCTTTTTTCTGGTTTGAATATGTATAGACCTTGTTTAAAATTATCAACTTAATTGAATGCTTACTATATATATGACATAAGAAGGCTATATATGTGCTTTGTTTTTTCATTTTTTCATTTTTTCCTGATTTTTTATGCCCATTTGAATCTTGGTCAAATCCTAGGTTTGATCAAGATTTAAACAAGCAGTTTAAAAAATGAAAATGAAAAGGTAGCCTGGATCCTTCTTAGTCACTGTAAAATGAAGCTTTTGGGAGGTTTGTGAAATTTCCATGTTTGAAACCCAAAAGACTTCTCTTCATGCTTGACTTCATAAGACAGAGTTTAGGGTTAGGGGCGGGTGTAGATACATGATTTGTCTGGTTTGAATATGTACAAATCTTATTTATCAACTTTTGAATGCATGCTACTCTCTCAAAGAAAAACTTTTGAATGCTTACTATATGACATAAGAAGACTATATGCTTTTAAAATTCAAACATATGGTAAGCATTCTTATGTCATATAGTAAGCATTCAAGTTGATAAACAAGCAAGGTTTGGACATATTCAAACCAGACAAATCATGTATCTACCCCCTAACCCCTAATTAAATTGTCTTATGAAGTCTAGCATGAAGAGAAGTGGTTTTGGGTTTCAAACATGGAAATTTCAAAAACCTCCCAAAAACTTCATTTTAGAGTGACTAAGAAGGATATACAAGCTTCCCTTTTCATTTTCATGTTTTAAACTTGTTTCAATCTTGGTCAAACCTCTAGGATTTGACCAAAAGATTCAAATGGGCATGGAAATTCATAAAAAATCAAAAGAATGAAAAAACAAAGGACATAACATTCTTATGTCATATATATATAGTAAGCATTAAAGTTGATAAACAAGGCCTAGACATATTCAAACCAGAAAATCATGTATATATCTACCCCTAACCCTAAACTTTGTCTTATGAAGTCAAGCATGCATGAAAAGAAGTGGTTTTGGTTTCAAACATGGAAATTTCGAAAAAACCTCCCAAGAGCTACATTTTGGAGTGACTAAGAAGGATATATAGATGCTTAATTTTTCATATTCATGATTTAAACTTGTTTAAACCATGTTCAAACCTAGGATTTGACCAAGATTCAAATGGGCATAAAATTTTAAAAAAATCAAAAAATAAAAAACAAGGCACATAGTATTCTTATGTCATATAGTAAGCATTCAATTAAGTTGATAAACAAGGTCTAGACATATTCAAACCAGGAAAATCATGCATCTACCCCCTAACCCTAGCTAAACTCTGTCTTATGAAGTCAAGCATGCATGAAGAGAAGTGGTTTTTGGTTTCAAACGTTTAAGCCAAAAGCCCCTTTTCAAATATTTCAAACTTGTTCAAATTTGGTTCAAATATGAAAGACATACAAGTTATAGCACACATAGTGCATACATTTTCACACATACTGCACTAGATGCTAACCCTATAGTTTGAGGCCATTTGGGTGACCTAGGTCGAAAAAAATCTTGGATTAGAATCGTGTTGTTCGAACCCCGTAGTTGGATTTTTTTGAACCCTTGATCTGTAGAACTGGGCAAAACCCTAGTTTAACCTATTTAATTACAGATTCGTATATCGATTTTTCAACGAGTACGTAACACCCCAACTTTGCAACCTTGTTAAGTGTCTAGAGTGCAAAAATCAGGGGGAACAAAAACTTTTTCCTAAGTGGTATTTAAGATGAATTGCCTTGATGTGCTTGTTAATATGAATTGCTTTGGTTGCTTGTAGATGATTTGATTTGATCTGCTGGTTTAGGTTTCCTTAAACACCTCAACACATCAAGATCACTTCTTCTCAACTAAGGCTTGACTGATCCAAATTTGTGATATAGTCCAACCTTTACACCTCTGACTTAAATACCTCCACCCGTGGCAATGTCAAATGCACCTACCTTGGGATCTTCCTTGTGATGTATTCTAACTCACCTTGTCCCTGATTCAAAGATTGGGATCATCTACTCCTTTATACACCCCTCTCTTATACCCTAGACAAAAACCCTAAGACCTCACAAATTTGACCAAGTCCTAAAACTGTTACCATGTTCCATTTTGGAGCCTCTGGATTAAGCTACCCCTTGCCCTCTGAGGCAATACACTTGGTCCTATACCTACCTCTTCATGTGCACATCCCAACCCTACCAATGCCCTGGACCAGATCACCCATCTACCCACTTATCCTTGATGGTTTTGAGGCCAAATCAAATATTTGTTTTGGCAGTGTTAAAAAGTTCAAACTTTGGCAGATGTTTCCTAAGCCCTCACACCTGTTATAGGTGAACTAATGGCATGGATCTCATCTGTGCAACTCTCTCTACAACTTCCACGTATTGCATGTCTCATGCTATCCTCATAACCCATATATTCCACTTGATCTTGTGCCCTATCTAGTGTTTAGCTCTAGATCCCCTTTTCCACTCTATTTTTTTTCTTTTCTTAAGTTCAAGTTTAATCCTCACAAAACAGGTGTGTAAATGATTGATACATTATGTAGTAATCATATACCCTTGAGATCTTAAATTCCAAATTTCCTCTCACCTTCTTTTAATAATTTATTTTTCCAAAACCCTATTCTTTTTCTTCTCTAGTTTTAACCCCAAAACTACCTCTAGTTTTATTGAACCCTTTTCAAATTAATTGTTCAAATAAAACAAGGGAATGAGATGGGTATGTTTATCATCTCATTTCCACAAAATAATGATTTCTATATCATCATTTTATTTTATTTTTCTTTCTTTTCAACAAAATGCATGTTTATGGTACTTGTACCATTTCTTGCTTATTTTAAGATTTGAGAAAACCTACCTTGCTTAGTAATGCAAGTAGGGCATTTTGAAATCATATGTACTACCTTGTTGCTCTCTTCTCTTAAAAAAAAATACTTTTCAAATGATTTTCTTTCAAATTGGTCATAGGCATAGGATATGATCCAAACTCTTACCAAATGTTTTCAACAATGATTTGGCAACTCTTGTACATCAAAGGCACCTCTCTAAGTCATCTATCAAAATCATCAACATCATTAAACCCCCTTTGCTTGTACCTCCACATAATTGTTTTCCATCTCCCTTTCTCTAATTCATTTCTAATCTCCACCAAACTAACCTAGCTAGCCCTAAACCATGAGCACCATATCTTGGTCAGCATGCGTGGTCAATTGGGCATACTCATTTTTCCACTTTCGTTTGTCAAGGAAAGAGACTCGGCCATGACATGAGATGGCATGCATGTGTCCCATATTCTATCTCCCTCCCTCTCTTCTTTATTTAATCACCACCTCTCCATCCTTTGGACCCATCCAGCACTCTTAACCTCTCTCCGGTCGACCCTGCATTGAGGCAATGCCTCCCTTTGGCTGTTTGCGTTTGGAGCAAGGAGGTGGTGTCCGGCCGAGCCGTGGCATCCAATGCTCCGGAAGCATCTTCCCTCTCTCTTCACTATAGAGCCTAGCCCGTGAGCAGGCACGACCTGAGCCTTCCCGGGGCACGCCCTTGAATTTGTACTCTTGCTCTCGGCCCCGCTCAAGCCTGCTCTGATGGACAGCATTCCGTCGAACACTTGGCGTGCGCGCAGCAGAAACCCTCTCCCCGAGCCATCCAGCTTTTCCCCGAATGGTTCCCTCTCCCCTGACCTCGCCCCGTCTCCCTCCACCCTCTGGCGCGTCCCAGAGCTTTCCCTTTGTCGCTTGCCCCTGTCCTGAGCGCCGCCCATGCTGGCCAGTACCCGTGTGGCAGCAGGCCACCGTGCGCACACACTCTTCCCAGCCTCCCCGAGCCCCTTTTAGTCGCGCTCCATCTCATTCTCTACTACACACTCTCCCCTCTTTCTCACCCAGAGACGCCTAGGGAGAGGCCCTGCTCGTTTCCATCCTCACCGACGAAGGCGGCCGAGCCGGAGCTCCTTGTATGGCCGTTCGTCGCAGGAGATGCCTACCTCCTTCTCTTCTCATCACTCCCTCGGTATTGTTCTTCTTCCTAACATCTATCGAGCCCTGACTACCCCTGCGTTTCCCTGCAGCTCGCCCGAGTCACGCCACCGTCGAGTCCGACGTCTCCATCGCTGCAGGCGTCGCGTCGTCCGTGCCGTCGTCCGGCTCCTCGCCGTCCATGTTCGAGTTAGACTTACGCGTGGATCTTCCCTCCACCTCACCACTGCACCCTCGACGTCGCGCCAAAACATCCCTCGGTGAGCCGAGTAACGACTCGCTCATCCCGTCGTCGTCTTTTGTCCGAGCCGCCCGTCTCCGACGACGCGCGTGCGCACGATCGCACCGACGCCCAGAAGAACCCCAGCACGTGAGCTTCGCCATCCGAGCCCGCGTCAAGCTCGGCCTCCACTCTTCTCCGTCCACTTCGCCTCCGTCCATGTCGTCGACGACCGTAGACCCGTCTTCACGTTCGCGTCGACGCCGGGAGGCCGTCACGTACTGCATGCGCGCTGTTGGAACTGCTCTCAGGTAACAAACAAACCGAGAGAAATATAAGGGGAAGTGGTCTACCACGTTTCCCTCACCTTGGAGCCTTGATCGGAGGTCCAAAGCAACGTTCTGGTTTAGGTCCCTGTCCCCTGGCCCTGCACATATAAAAGAGGAGGAAAGCCCCGTTGGGGAAACACACATGTACGGGAAAAAGACCCGATTACTCCTAACAACCCGATCCTGAAAGGAGGGCCAAGGGGATCAGAAGACCGACGACCACCGCCGGCCACCAGGAGGACAGTGCCGGCGGCGCCCTTGCAAACCTTCTTGGACCAAGCAATGGGCTACACCATGCCTGCATCGAGCAGGCACGGGAATTCCTCTTCCTCTACCCGTAAGTTCATCTCCTGATTCTCTGCCTAAAGTTGATTAGGTGCTTTAAGTATGATCAGTAGATTAAGTTAATGTCCTTCTAATGATGCAACTAAATCTAACAATGGTATCAGAGCGAGATCTGATCATCTTAGAGTCCTAATTATGTTTAGGAGATCATGTTTTTTACTTTGGGCTTATGCCAATGCACAAATTACCTTTGGAGTTCTTTTGGAGTTCTGTTCTTTTTGCTACCGGATTAGTACTGGTTTAATTAGCATATGTAAGTTGATCATGTTTAGTGCTGCTCCGGTTAATTTAGCAATCAGAAGGAGGTGAATTTACATGTGAAGTCAAAGAAATAATCCCTTTTTCCCCAATTCGGATGTTTCACCAAATCCAAATAAATAAACTGACCCAATAGAAAGGGAGATGGGATACTCACCAAGGATGTCGCGACGCCGTCTTTCTCCTATCGGAGAAGACGCGCGGAAAGAAGCCGCCGTGCTCATGGACGGACGCCTGGAACTTCGAGTGCAGCTCGTTGTCGTCGCCACCAAACGAACTAGCATGGCCTGGAACTCCCTGAAAATCTCCTTGACGCCGTCCGCTCCCGTCGGAGGGGACGTCCGGAAGGACGAGCTCCAGGCGCCGAAAGAAGGAAGACGACGTAGGGCTTCCCCGCCTTGCCGTCGCCGCCGGCTTGCCGGCAAGCACCACCGCCTCACCCCTATCCGCACGACACGGCAACCGCCGTTCGACGGAGGAGCGCGCGGCCTCAGGCCAAGGCACGCTCCGCCGGCGAATGGGGGCTACCGAGACGGTATGGACGCAGGTCCGCGCAGCCGTGGATGGGCGCACCTCCGGGTGGCGTCTGCATCGCCTCCGTGTGAGAAAATCGAAAGGGGAGGGCCGGCGGCTGCCGCCGTCGCCTCACACTCGCAGGAGCGTGAAAATCGGGGGAGGAGGAGCCGAATGACGGGCTAGGGTTTCCAGGCCCAGCTTTGTTCCGACCGCAGTGGACAGTGGCCGTCCGATTTGATTCGACGTTTCGGATCGCTGCGGGTATGTTAATGGGTTCAGAAACGTTGTTGGGCCAAATCCGAGGTACTTCTCCAGCCCAATTTAGGTTAGCCTAGTAGGTTCTGGGCTGCCGAATGTTTCCTTGTTTTCTGGGTAACTTTTCCAGTGCATTTTAATGTTTTATGTTGTTGTTTTAATGCTTTTATGTTTCTGTTTCATGCACTGTTCTATATACAGAAGCTAAATTTACTATAGTGTGATTACAAACATGTTATTTCACTAAATACAATGCCTTTTTTATGATGGTTTAATGTTTATATCCTATTGTGGCATTGTATTTTAATGATTATGTCTCAATTATGTTGAAAATTTGAAGCTACGAAATGATGTTAATTTTTGAGAAATTATGGTTGTCTACATAATGCTTTAAATAATATGTTATGATTTTGCTTTGAGCATGGAGTATATGATAATGTCATTACTATGACATTTGTTTCTTAATGATGTGTTCGATACTAATGATTTTATGTTGACCCCGTGATCATTTTTTTAATGATGTGATCATGACTAATGGGCTGATGCCACCGTAATGATTATGGTTGCATGGTTCGGTTTTCCGCACCGTACTGTGCGAGGCACTATGCTAAAGTATTGTGTTGGTGTTGTTTGTGTCTTTTTGACATGCACCAACTAAAGGCGATGAAGGCTAATAATGAAGTTCATGAAGTTATAGTAAATTCTCTAAAGAAATATGTATTTGTTTAGAGAATTTTTTTTAATGTGATCTTTAAACCATGTTCATGTGTTGTCATTTATTTGACTATTATTGTTTACCAATTATTTGGTGAACCATGATGTAATTTAATGTCCAAATTTCATTTGGAGAATACTTATGGTTTATGCTGATGTAATTTTAGTTGTGAATGCTATTATTATGTTTAATGTCATTTGTATACTAATGTCCAAAATGATTGGTATTATTATGCCAAGTCACTGAAGGTTTTAATGATAACTTTGGCATTTTGACATGCTATTAGAATTCTAGTGTCAAAGTTTATGATGGCAAAATGATCGGTGATGAATCGGGAATCCATGTGTCTAATAACACAGTGGATTGCATTATATTGACTTTGGAAATGTACTTAATGATCATGATGTCATTTTAAGTTTCTCCGGTCAAAATGGAACCAACGAGAAGTTTTGATCGGAGATTTTATTTATGAGCATATGTTATATGGTATATGATAATATTCTGACCAACGTTGATTATTGTCATGTCCTATTTCTTTATGAATGATAAGGTTCTCTTCCGTTTTTCAGCCCAACGGTGATACGGATTAGAACAACAAATGGACTTGTGTTGATTAGTATCATTGCAAGTTTTCTTATTGTATAATGTTTATGATAATGCTCATAAGATATTACCCTTTTTTCAACATCAGACAAGGGTTTTTTCTATGAGAACAATAAAGACTAAAGCTTTTGAAGACATTTTTTGCTTCTTCATATGAACGAATTGTTCTTCATAATGCCATCATATGATGTAAGTCTCTCCATCTGGTGAGAAAATTAGGACCTTTGTGAATGAATAATTTGTAATACTGATGTGTGCTATGGCACAATTAAGATGCAAGGAAATTGAATAATGAGACCTCGTCGAAATTGTTGTCAAGTTTACCACATTTCGAAGGGGGAATGGATTGTCTCACTTAATATGGGATATGTCATTCACATTTCTTACACTACAATGATGAACGTGTTTGTTCGTTCTCTGAGTAAGATAGAACCAGCGAGAAGTCTTATTTGGAGGGCCAATAAAAACCACACTAATGTTCTAACTCCTTGTATTTATGATAATGTGTACTTACTCCCTTATGACCATATGAATCACATATGAATGCTAAAGTTACAAGTTTGCCAGCATAATGTCAACATTATGATGTAGCATGTGGCTTGATTGTATTTCTGACCAACGTCGTTTATAATCATGTGGCATGCTTTACTAAAGTGGCGAGTTTGTCGGTATAATGTGGCTTATAATTGTAATTCTGACCAACGTCGTTTATAATTATGTGCCACATTTCATTAAAGTTCTTTTCCACCTTCTGTCCAACGGTGTTCTGGTTTAGAACTGAAATGAAGTGTTATAAAGTTTTGGAGCCATGTTCTCCAACGTAAATTGATCATCGGGAACCTGGAACTTATGAGCATAAATCGTTAGGAGGATTCCATTAGATCTTTGTTCATATGCATCAGGTCGGTTGAGAATTATGCAATCCCTAATGCAACACTTGTGTTGAGTCTCAACCATTTTCCTGTGATAAACAATGTGTGTGAAAATTCATCTTAATGGTTTTTAGCCATATAGGATGAATATTATGAGCTTTAGTGATCCTGAATGAGTTAAATAATGGTGGGCTGTATATGGCTCTACAAAACTAAATGTGACTCTGAGGAAATCTTGAAAGGATCAAACAAAGAATGTTAAAATATTACCTCATGGTGAGGGGGAGCAAGCTTCATTACTTTATGTAGATTGAACCTTATTGGCTATCTAAGAGCTTTCAATCTTCTAATTATGATATGAAGAATCTTGCTAATGCATCATACTTTGATTGCGTTGAGGTTCACCAAGATATAAATATATGTCGAAAAGGAGTATAAGTTCTATAATATGATGACATACGGAAATAGAGTACGAAAATAAAATATTATGTACTAGTACTCTATCTCGCCTACTACTAAAGTTAAGGGCAATATAGATGGGCATTTCAATGTCCGAGGAACCATTTTAAACTGATCAGATAATGGAGGTTCAGAAGCAGCTTTATGTATTCAAGAATGAACATGCCCTACTTACGATCGGGATAATTGGCAAATACATTAAGTTCAGAAATGGACCATTGGAAAAGCCGTCAAAAAGTCTTGCGGCACATGCAAGACAACAAAGTTACATGCTCATTAATGAGATGTCTGGTAAACTCAAATTTGTGGGTTATTTAGACACTGGTTTTGCGAGGTGTGTAGATATTAAAGTATCCACGTCTATGTCACATCCTCACCCTCGCATGTGGAGCTATATCGTGGAAATGCTCCAAAATGATGCTCATGAAATTAGTAATGATGTAGTGTAGCATGTTAAGAGGCTATCAAACAGGTTGTATGTCAAAATGTTTTTTCCCGAAATTAAAGTGGTAGACAATATTTTGACCACTTACTGCATTATGACACGCAGTCTTCTATGCGAGTAACAACAAGTCAAATGGTGTTGCCAAAACCATAGACAATACGTTTTGTGTTGTGAAAGATAGAATCCAGGATCAAGCTATTGATGTTAAGCATATCGATATGTTTTTGTATGGATCCATTTAATTGAAGGCTTATCACCCATATTTATGATTATGTTGCCGGCATGGGTTGATGGGAAGCTTTTTGACCACTGGAAATAAGGACCATCAAATAAACCAACTCCCGTAAAGTAATATGTTTTCCATGTTGATATAGAATGATGTACTATAGGTAAAGAGGTTCTATGACATTTCATTGGTCATGGTAACACTTTATTTTGGTATGTTATTTCTATTGAGAGTGGTCTTATGATGTTTGTTATCCTTACGATCAAGGGGGAGAATGTTGGAACTGCTCTCAGGTAACAAACAAACCGAGAGAAATATAAGGGGAAGTGGTCTACCACGTTTCCCTCACCTTGGAGCCTTGATCGGAGGTCCAAAGCAATGTTCGGTTTAGGTCCCCGTCCCCTGGCCCTGCACATATAAAAGAGGAGGAAAGCCCCGTTGGGGAAACACACATGTACGGGAAAAAGACCCGATTACTCCTAACAACCCGATCCTGAAAGGAGGGCCAAGGGGATCGAAGACCGACGACCACCGCCGGCCACCGGGAGGACAGTGCCGGCGGCGCCCTTGCAAACCTTCTTCGACCAAGCAATGGGCTACACCATGCCTGCATCGAGCAGGCACGGGAATTCCTCTTCCTCTACCCGTAAGTTCATCTCCTGATTCTCTGCCTAAAGTTGATTAGGTGCTTTAAGTATGATCAGTAGATTAAGTTAATGTCCTTCTAATGATGCAACTAAATCTAACACGCGCGTCGCCGACTGAGCCGCGCAGCCTCCGTCGAATCCTTCAGCGGCGACCTCCATCATCATCGACCACCGCCGGTGAGAACCCCGTTTCCCTCCGTTGTAGCTATCACTGCGACGCTCACGTTCATTGGTATTTGGTAGTCCCCGAAGGACATCCAGGTAGCTTTCATTCGTAGCTATCACGATCCTGCCGCTGCATGCAAATGCATGGTGCATGGCCGCTGGTAGCAAATGGGTCATCCCAGCACTGCGTTGAGCCAAGCGAGCCGGCGCTGATCCGTCTCCGTCCAGGCGCCGCGCTCGCCGTAGTCCGCGTCTGCGACCAGGGCCGGCGCTGCACGCCCTTGCCGAGCAAGGAAGGCATCCGTGCACCCGCCGCACCCTCTGCACCTCTCCGCATCCTTCAGCCGTCGACGACGAGCCCCATGCTGAGCCTCTGTACCTCCGTCGTCGTCTGCGTAGTGTCCGCCTCGCTATTTAGGTCGTCGTCGAGCAGCCTGGGTCGATGGACCGGAAGAAACCGTTGCGGGCCGTTGGATCTCAATCCAACGGGAGCATGCGAGCTCCCGCGGGGCCTGCATGCCGAGTTTGGCCTGGCCCAACGCGCTGACGTGGCTGGCCCCGCTCCCGCCCGTTCAAACGCGCCCGCCCGCGTATTCTCGGCCGATGCCGGGCTGGCCCAGCACTGCGCTGGCCGGATCCCGTTGATTCGGCCCGTTTATTTTTTTTCCTCTTTAATTCATGTTTTAATCTGTCAGAAGATACTGCCCTAAGTTTTGAAATTTAGAAAATTCATCGAGTGTCCAAAATTAGTGATTCAAAATCCTGGATGCTCATAAACAAAATATTGGCCACAAAAAAATTGCTTGCATGTGCTGTATTACTGTAGATCTGTGCTGGTAAATCTAACCCTACAATGTTGCAGTATATGTGTTTCATTTTGTGTGTGTTTTGTGTAGATCCTTTTTTTGCATGAGATAAATTTTTCCGCGATAAGGATTTGAATACCTATCTTTTGGCACTAGTCCCACATGCAGGAGCTTCCTGGATTTAAGTTTATTTACAAAACAATTTCTATCCAGAGAGCTAGTAAATGAATTTTAAATTAAAAACTGCTAATGATTTTTAAACAACTCCAAGTGCTACTGGTAGATATACCTATAAGGGAATTTTTTGCCACAGGAAATAGTTTTCAGAGTTGTATTTTAATTCTAAGGATTTTATTACTATACCTTTTCAGTATCCGATATTTATAAAATCATTTACAAATCAGAAAAATACCAAACCAGTGGAGTTAGTTCACATTTAGTCTCACCTATCCAGGGGTATGTTTGGTGTTGATTGGTGATGCTCTGATACTGGTTTGCCTAGCTATTTGTGTGCTCTGGTTACTGCCTTGTTTAATTTCTCTAGGTTATTTAAAAATGTGTTTGCAGTTGATTCTTGTGCATGTGTACTCTACATGTTATTAGCTTTAAGTAGGTATGATGCATGTATTTTTGTGACTCACAGAAATATTTAGACCATTTAAATGGTTCTTAAGTCATTTCTGGAATTGTAAAAATCATATCTTTTGTTTTAAAAATCATAAATTAGTGAAACCACTTTCAGTAGCTTGCATTTGTAAACCTTTACATACTGTGATTTTTCCAAATTTTTGTGTGAATTATTCTGGAATGGTTCGTTGATTTGGTGTGTTGCTTGTTTTTTTTTATTTTGCGACGTTAGAATGCGATTACTATCGGAGAAGAAGGAGAGGATCTTGGTGAGGATCTCGAAGAGGAAGGAAGAGCAGAGGTTCGTGAAGAAGAAGTCCAGGGACAAATAGGCCAACCAAGGCAAGCCACCTCTTGATGCATACCTCATCCTAAATTATCTTTCTCTTGCATTATTAGCAGTTTTATAAATTGCATGGTTTATTTATTTGTGTGGGTGGTTATTGCCACCCGGAGTTTTATTATTCCACCCTTAGGGTGCAGCCCTCGTTGGTACCTACTGATTACACCCCTAATAGTGATATGGTGCTTAGCACCTTATCATCCTTGTCGCCACTTTTCAAGAAAAGATGGACTATAGGTTGGAAGCCCATTCGGAAAAGTTTTTGGAAAAATGTTTCCGAGAAAGAAGTTTTTCGAAAACCTTGGAATGGGGTAACCCTGCCCAAGTGGGAGATTTTAAAATAAGAAGTGTTTTGAAAAAGGAAGTTTTGCTGGAAGAAAGTGGAGATAAAGATGTTTTCGAAAACTTTGGTGCCTTGGGTACTTAACCTGACCAATTACACAGTGCAACCACATTACCCCAAAGTGGGCACGGGGCGTAGCGTAGTAGTTTGTCTCGCCTTAGTTTGAGTCCTGCAAGTGTAGTGGCAGTCCGATCATGGACGCTTCGACCGGGGTTCTTCCCATGAGACGGGACGCAACCCATTTGCCTTTTCGAGTACGCGGGGTACAACTTATGAGCTCCCATTGAAAGATGCCTAAGTGGTTGGATGGCATTCCGGAGGGTCGGGTGTGTCGGGGACTTTGCAACTCCTGGGTAAACGACATCCTGGACTCTGGTGTTGGGAGGTACAACTCATTCGGCATGTCTTAGGCTAAGGCGAGCAAGCGAAAAACTGCGATCGATTATCCGAACCTCGCGTTGTGACGCTTGGTGAACCAGGGATGATCCCGGCGGATTTATCGGATCTTGTGGGGAAAGTGTACAACCTCTGCAGAGTGAAAACTATTCGAATAGCCGTGTCCGCGGTTAAGGATGGTTGGGAAGGCATGATACCTACGCTGAAGAGTTTTGGTTTATAAAAGTGTTTTCTCAAAAATGTTTCGGGAAAATGATGCCAGTGGGACTGGTGGAAATGTACCTGGGAGGTACGATGGAAAGTTGGAAAAGTTGTTTTGGTCATTATGATGGCCGGAAAGGAAAATGGGTCATCCTTACCTATTAGTCTTAAAATAAACTTGTTTTCAAAAAGGTTTTCAACAAAGATATACATATGTCATACTCTCGAGAGAAGAAATCTCTCGCTCCTTGTAACCCTAGTTTAGTGCCTGCTCCTTGCTACTGCCAAATATGCATATCCTTTACTTCTCTCTTAGGTGGTTTGCGAGTACAATTCATAATGTACTCATGGCTTTGTCCCTGGCTATTTACTTGGCCAGACTTGGTGGAGTTCGACATATGAAGAAGGAGTTGACGACGTCTATGCGAGCTAAGATCGTCTTCCCAGTCAGTTGCCTGTAGGGTTATGGCATGACTTGGGTCATGCGAACGCTTTCGTCTGAATTATTTCCGCTGTGTGGTTGTTGATCTCCTGCCATTGCGGCTCTTATGTAAGTGTCGGTCATGTGACCTGTTGTAACCTTTTTATTCGGTACTGTAATGGATGATGTATTTGATACCAGTTCGGTTATGCTTTCACGACACACTGATCAAGGGATCGTGAATGTGTATGCATAATGGGTGTTTCGGACAGCTAGTCCGGGGCCCAACGAGTACTACCTTTTTATTATTACTATTACTATGCAGCACATGGGTGTTTGCCCGTCGAGTGAAACTCGGAGGAAGAGGGATCACTCGGAAGGAGAGAAGAAGGGAGAGCATTATGGTGTCTCCCCTTTTTCGGGTGATGATGTTGACTTTTGTGCAGGGTTTGTCAGTGAGCGGGAGGTGCGAGCGAGCGAGCGAGCGAGTCGAGCGAGGCCGAGAATGAGAGAGATTTGTTTTTTTTGTGAGAGGGACAACCCACAGACTTCCAATACGCATCTGATGCGTCTTCTCTTGACAAAGAAGATGGCTGGGAGTTTGCGTACCTATTGCACGTGACTTGTGCTCACTGAAGTGTGGGACCTCAAGCGTGGGCACCACACGTAAGTGACAGACTTGTTGGTGTAAAAACTCGGTTGATTATAATAGTGCATTAGAACAAAGTTTCCTATGGATTCAAGGGTAGGAAATCCAAGTTAACTCATTTACGTGTTAAACTTGTCTAAATCTTGGTCAAACCTAGGATTTGACCAAGATTCAAATAGGCAGAAAAATAAAAAAATAGAAAAATGAAAAACCAAATCACATAGTCTTCTTATGTCATATAGTAAGCATTAAAGTTGATAAACAAGGTCTAGACATATTAAACCAGACAAATCATGTATCTATACCCCTAACCCCTAAACTCTGTCTTATGAAGTCAAGCATGTGAAGAGAAGTGGTTTTGGGTTTCAAACATGGAAATTTCAAAAACCTCCCAAAAATTACATTTTAGAGTGACTAAGAAGGATACATGCTCCCCTTTTCATATTCATGTTTTAAGCTTGTTTAAATTATCTTGGTCAAACCTAGGATTTGACAAGATTCAAATGGGCATCAAAATTGAAAAAAAAGTCAGAAAAAAGAAAACCAAAGCAAATAGTTTTCTTATGTCATATAGTAAGCATTAAAGTTGATAAACAAGGTCTAGACATATTCAAACTAGACAAATCATGTATCTATACCCCCTAACCCCTGAACTCTATCTTATGAAGTCAAGCATATGAAGAGAAGTGGTTTTGGGTTTCAAACATGGAAATTTGAAAAACCTCCCAAAAACTTAATTTTAGAGTGACAAAGAAGGATACATGCTTCCCTTTTCATATTCATGTTTTAAGCTTGTTTAAATTATCTCGGTCAAACCTAGGATTTGACAAGATTCAAATGGGCATCAAAATTGAAAAAAATCAGGAAAAAGAAAAACCAAAGCAAATAGTTTTCTTATGTCATATAGTAAGCCAATTAAGTTGATAAACAAGGTCTAGACATATTCAAACTAGACAAATCATGTATCTATACCCCCTAACCCCTAAACTCCGTCTTATGAAGTCAAGCACATATGAAGAGAAGTGGTTTTGCTCCCAAAAGCTTCATTTTAGAGTGACTAAGAAGGATCAATGCTTACCTTTGCATTTTCATATTTTAATCTTGTTTAAATCATTATCAAGCCTAGGATTTGACCAAGATACAAATGGGTGGGCACAAAATTCAAAAAAATCAGAATAATGAAAAACAAAAGCACGTAGTCTTCTTATGTCATATCGTATGCATTCAAGTTAAACGAGGTCTAGGTATATCCAAACCGGACAAATCATGTATCTACCCCCGTTGATCTTATGAAGTCTAGCATGAAGAGAAGTCGTTTTGGGTTTCAAACATGGAAATTTCAAGAACATCCCAAAAGCTTCATTTTAGAGTGACTAAGAAGGATACATGCTTCCCTTTTCATTTTCATGTTTTAAACTTGTTTAAATCTTGGTCAAACCTAAGATTTGACCAAGATTCAAATATATGAGCATAAAATTCAAAAAAAACAAAAAAATGAAAACCAAGGCACATAGTCTTCTTATGTCATATAGTAAGCAATCAATTAAGTTGATAAACAAGGTCTAGACATATTCAAACCAGGAAAATCATGTATCTACCCCCTAACCCTAGCTAAACTCTGTCTTATGAAGTCAAGCATGCATGAAGAGAAGTGGTTTTTGGTTTCAAACGTTTAAGTCAAAAGGTAAGCATGGATCCTCCTTAGTCACTCGTAAAATGAAGCTTTTGGGAGGTTTGTGAAATTTCCATGTTTGAAACCCAAAACCACTTAAGACAGAGTTTATGGTTAGGTGTAGATACATGATTTTTCTTGTTTGAATATGTCTAGACCTTGTTTATCAACTTGAATTTTTTACTATATGATATAAGAAGGCTATATATGTGCTTTGGTTTTTCATTTTTTGATTTCTTTCGAATTTTTTATGCCTATTTAAATCTTGGTCAAATCCTAGGTTTAAACAAGTTTAAAACATGAAAATGAAACGGTAAGCATGAATCCTTCCTTACTCACTCTAAAATGAAGGTACTTGAAAATTTTATGTTTGAAACCCAAAACCCCAATTCTCTTCATATGTTTGACTTCATAAGACGAGTTTAGGGTTAGGGGTAGATATGATACATGATATTTACGCTTTGAATATGTCTAGACCTTGTTTATCAACTTGAATGCTTACTATATGACATAAGAAGGCTATATATGTGCTTTGGTTTTTCATTTTTTTTAATTTTTCTGAATTTTTACTCCCATTTGAATCTTGGTCAAATCCTAGGTTTGACCAAGGTTAAAACAAGTTTAAAACATGGCAATCAAAAGGTAAGCATGGATCATTCTTAGTCTCTCTAAAATTAAGCTTTTGGGAGGTTTTGAAGTTTCCATGTTTGAAACCCAAAATCACTTCTCTTCATATGCTTGGCTTCATAAGACAAAGATTAGGGTTTAGGGGTAGATATATACATGTTTTGGGAGGTTTTTGAAATTTCCATGTTTGAAACCCAAATACACTTCTCTTCATCCTTGACGTCTTCATAAGACAAAAGTATAGGGTTATATATATATGCATGGGTAGATACATGCTTTTTTCTGGTTTGAATATGTATAGACCTTGTTTAAAATTAGCAACTTAATTGAATGCTTACTATATATATGACATAAGAAGGCTATATATGTGCTTTGTTTTTTCATTTTTTCCTGATTTTTTATGCCCATTTGAATCTTGGTCAAATCCTAGGTTTGATCAAGATTTAAACAAGCAGTTTAAAAATGAAAATGAAAAGGTAAGCCTGGATCCTTCTTAGTCATTGTAAAATGAAGCTTTTGGGAGGTTTGTGAAATTTCCATGTTTGAAACCCAAAAGAACTTCTCTTCATGCTTGACTTCATAAGACAGAGTTTAGGGTTAGGGGCCGGGTGTAGATACATGATTTGTCTGGTTTGAATATGTACAAATCTTATTTATCAACTTTTGAATGCATGCTACTCTCTCAAAGAAAAACTTTTGAATGCTTACTATATGACATAAGAAGACTATATGCTTTTAAAATTCAAACATATGGTAAGCATTCTTATGTCATATAGTAAGCATTCAAGTTGATAAACAAGCAAGGTTTGGACATATTCAAACCGGACAAATCATGTATCTACCCCTAACCCCTAATTAAATTGTCTTATGAAGTCTAGCATGAAGAGAAGTGGTTTTGGGTTTCAAACATGGAAATTTCAAAAACCTCCCAAAAACTTCATTTTAGAGTGACTAAGAAGGATATACAAGCTTCCCTTTTCATTTTCATGTTTTAAACTTGTTTCAATCTTGGTCAAACCTCTAGGATTTGACCAAAAGATTCAAATGGGCATGGAAATTCATAAAAAATCAAAAGAATGAAAAAACAAAGGACATAACATTCTTATGTCATATATATATAGTAAGCATTCAAGTTGATAAACAAGGCCTAGACATATTCAAACCAGAAAATAATGTATATATCTACCCCTAACCCTAAACTCTGTCTTATGAAGTCAAGCATGCATGAAAAGAAGTGGTTTTGGTTTCAAACATGGAAATTTCGAAAAAACCTCCCAAGAGCTACATTTTGGAGTGACTAGGAAGGATAGATGGATGCTTAATTTTTCATATTCATGATTTAAACTTGTTTAAACCATGTTCAAACCTAGGATTTGACCAAGATTCAAATGGGCATAAAATTTAAAAAAATCAAAAAATAAAAAACAAGGCACATAGTATTCTTATGTCATATAGTAAGCATTCAATTAAGTTGATAAACAAGGTCTAGACATATTCAAACCAGGAAAATCATGCATCTACCCCCTAACCCTAGCTAAACTCTGTCTTATGAAGTCAAGCATGCATGAAGAGAAGTGGTTTTTGGTTTCAAACGTTTAAGCCAAAAGCCCCTTTTCAAATATTTCAAACTTATTCAAATTTGGTTCAAATATGAAAGACATACAAGTTATAGCACACATAGTGCATACATTTTCACACATACTGCACTAGATGTTAACCCTATAGTTTGAGGCCATTTGGGTGACCTAGGTCGAAAAAAATCTTGGATTAGAATCGTGTTGTTCGAACCCCGTAGTTGGATTTTTTTGAACCCTTGATCTGTAGAACTGGGCAAAACCCTAGTTTAACCTATTTAATTACAGATTCGTATATCGATTTTTCTACGAGTACTACCTTTTTATTATTATTATTACTATGCAGCACATGGGTGTTTGCCCGTCGAGTGAAACTCGGAGGAAGAGGGATCACTCGGAAGGAGAGAAGAAGGGAGAGCATTATGGTGTCTCCCCTTTTTCGGGTGATGATGTTGACTTTTGTGCAGGGTTTGTCAGTGAGCAGGAGGTGCGAGCGAGCGAGCGAGCGAGCGAGGCCGAGAATGAGAGAGATTTGTTTTTTTTGTGAGAGGGACATGTTATCACCAGAATTTGACCAAGTCAGAGGTGGGCCGCGATCAAGATGGACTTGAAGAATATACATGGAAGAAATACGGGAATCGGCCTTTTATACCAAGTTGGGCTTAATTGCCCATGTATCTGTAACATATTAGATCGCATCTTAGTTTAGAAGTTAGAATCTTACTCGTGCACGGTTTAGTGCACGCCCACATTAGAAAGTCCGCTGGACTATAAATATGTACCTAGGGTTTATGGAATAAACAACAACCAACGTTCAACCACAAACAAATCTCGGCGCATCGCCAACTCCTTCGTCTCGAGGGTTTCTACCGGTAAGCGTCATGCTGCCTAGATCGCATCTTGCGATCTAGGCAGCACTAGCCTGCCTACGTTGTTCATGCGTTGCTCGTATCGAAGCCTTTTTGATGGCGAGCAACGTAGTTATCTTAGACATGTTAGGGTTAGCATTGTTCTTCATGTTACATGCTTTCGTAGTGCAACCCTTGCATGTCTAGCCGCCCTTACGCCTATCTTAGGTGTAGGGGCGGCACCCGCTTGATCATAGTTTAGTAGATCTGATCCGTTACGATTGCTCCTTGTTCTACAAGGATTAGTTTAATATCTGCAATAGTTAGGCCTTACGAAGGGGGAGGATCCAGCGGCACGTAGGGTGTCGTTCGTTGGCCCTAAGCGGGATGTTCCGAGGATCAACCTCGTGTTGGTTTTTAGGCCTTGTTTAGGATCGGCTTACGATCACCGTGCGTGGCCGCGAGGCCCAACTCTGGAGTAGGACGATCCGATTATGCGGTGAAAACCCCACATCGTCGTAGATCTCATTAGCTTTACCTTGATCAAGCAGGACCACCATATATTCGGACACCTCGTCCGAATCATGGGTGGATCGGCTCTTTGAGCCGATTCACGAGATAACTCGAGAGCCGATCGAGGCTCGTATTTAACGTTTACGTGTGTGCCCGATACGTCCAAAACGTATCTACTTTCCCGAACACTTTTGCTATTGTTTTGCCTCTAATTTGTGTATTTTGGATGCAACTAACACGGACTAACGCTGTTTTCAGCAGAACTGCTCCGGTGTCTCGTTTTTGTGCAGAAATCCAACTTTCGGGAAAAACCTCGGAATTTATGCAGAAGGCCCTATTTTCCCAGGAAACTAACGGAGCCGAAGGGCAATTGAAGTGGAGGCCCGAGGGCCCCACACCATAGGGGGCGCGGCCCGGGGGGCCGCGCGGCCCGTGGTGTGGCCCCCTCGGCCGGCCTCCGACGCCCTCCTTCGGACTACTTATTCACCTCGACCTAAAAACACCGAAAAGGAAGTCGAAGTCGCCAGAAACCCTCCAGAACGCCGCCACATCGCGAAACTCCGTCGCGGGAGCCAGAAGTCTCCGTTCTGGCACTCCGCCGGGACGGGGAATTGGAGGAGATCATCACCGCCATCACCGCCAACGCCTCTACATCAACCAGCCATGTTTCCCCCATCCATGTGTGAGTAATTCCCCCGCTGTAGGTGAAGGGGATGGTAGGGATTGGATGAGATTGGTCATGTAATAGCATAAGATTGTTAGGGCATAGTGCCTAGTGTCACGTAGATGGTACTTTTATGATATTGTTGCAACTTGTTATGCTTAATGCTTGTCACTAGGGCCCGAGTGCCATGATCTCAGATCTGAACATGTTATTGATTCATGAAGATATTCGTTGTTTATGATCTTACACGCAAGTTGTATACACATGTCATTGTCCGGAACCAATGGCCCCGAAGTGACGAAATCGGGACAACCGGAGGGGATGGTAGTGATGTGAGGATCACATGTGTTCACGGAGTGTTAATGCTTTGCTCCGGTACTCTATTAAAAGGAGTACCTTAATACCCAGTAGTTTCCCTTGAGGCCCGGCTGCCACCGGCTGGTAGGACAAAAGATGTTGTGCAAGTTTCTCATTGCGAGCACGTACGACTATAATTGGAACACATGCCTATTGATTGATTAGTACTTGGATACGGTTTTATTATTATCTGCAAATGCCCTGCTATGATTGTTACATGAGTTTCTCTCATCCATGCAACGCCCGTTATCCGTCCCCGTGCCTACAGTATTTTAATCCTGCTGTTTACTAAAATCACTACTGTTGTCTTTGTTACTCTGCTGCTGTTATTTCACTACTGCTACTGCTATAAAACTGTTACTACTGATAAACTCTTGCGAGCAAGTCTGTTTCCAGGTGCAGCTGAATTGACAACTCCGCTGTTAAGGCTTTCAAGTATTCTTTGTCTCCCCTTGTGTCGAATCAATAAATTGGGTAATACTTCCCTCGAAGACTGTTGCGATCCCCTATACTTGTGGGTCATCAAGACTATTTTCACGGCGCCGTTGCCGGGGAGCATAGCTTTATTTGGAAGTTCACTTGGATTGATATTGTTCGCTGCAAATTCTCCATCATGGGTAAAACTCGCGATACTAAGATCGCCATATTACCATCCACTACAAGAAAAGGTACAATTCTGAGTACCTCTGCTGCTCTTGATTCACCATCTGTGATTGATAAACTTGTTTCACCGCCACATGCTTCAAATGCTGGTACTCCTGCTGAATCTGAAAACTCTCATAATATTTATAATATTTCTGCTGTGCTTGATGATAGTGGTTCATTGGGAACTTTTCTAGATGCTTCCATTGCTAGGTCTAGACAAATTGAAAATGCTGAAATTCCCGATGTTACTACACCTGTTAATTCACCTGAACTTGAATACTCTAGTGATGATCTTGATGAAGATTATGTGGAACTTGATGATGATTTTATTGAAAAATGCCATGCTACTACTGATGCAAGAAAAATTAAAAAGTTGCTTGCAGAACATACTGTTAGATATAAACTGTCTCCTGATCCTAAATTTGCCACATCTCCTATAAACATTAAGGATAAAGATTATGATTTTTCTCTTGATCTATCTCATATAGCTATTGTTGAGAAAACACCTTTTTGTGGTACTGAAAAAGAAAGTGTTGTTGAACACATGACTCGAGTTATCTACTTTGAGTAGCTTGTTTTCTGATGATGTTAAGAAGCGTACTTACTTTGTTGCTAAAATATTTCCATTCTCATTGAAGGATGACGCTAAAACTTGGTATAATAATTTGCCACCTAATTCTATTAAAAGTCCGAAAGAATTGCTTGATGTTTTCTTCCGCAAATATTTTCCTGCTAGTGCTCAACATGCTGCTTTACAGAGAGTTTATAATTTTGATCAGGGAGATGAAGAGAAATTGCCTGAGGCTTGGGCGAGATTTTGCTCTCTTATTAGAGCTTTGCCCGACCATGATTTAGAAAAGCATGATTTACTTGATATATTTTATAGTGGACTAACCATTGAGTCTAGGGCATACCTGGATAGTTGTGCTGGTTGTGTTTTCGGGAAAAGAACTCCAGACGACGCTGAAGAATTATTGGCTAAAATAGGCCGGAATTATGATGATTGGAACACGCCTGAACCAACTCCAACGCCAATAGTGAAGAAGAGGGGTTTAATTAAATTGAATGATGAAGATATGAGGGAAGCCAAGAAGTCTCTCAAGGAGAAAGGTATTAAATCTGAAGATGTGAAGAATCTACCTCCTATAGAAGATATATGTGAGATAATTCCCCCTTCATCCATGATTGAGGTAAATTCCCTTCAACGCTTTACTAGGGAAGATATTCCGTATTCAAAACCTCCTGCGCAATGCTTAGATGAGTTTGATAATTATATTGTTAAGCAAGAAAATTTTAATATGAGAGTAGAGAATCATCTAATGGAAAATTCTCAAGCTATTAGTCAATTGCATGATATTGTGGAGAGAACCTCCAATGATGTTAAGATGCTTGTTAAACATTTTCATATGATTCAAACTCAAATTGATCAACTCACTAAAGTGCAAAATGACTTGTTAGGGAATAATTCTAAAGAGAAACATGCTTATGAAGTAACAACTAGAGGTGGTGTCTCTACCCGAGGATCCTCTATATCCTGAAGGGCATCCCAAAAGAATTGAACAAGATTCTCAACGCATTGAACCTAGTGCTCATTCTAAGAAGAAAAAGAAAAAGAAACATAAAAATGTTGTAGAATCCTCCGAACACTGTTAATGATCCTAATAGTATTTCTATTTCGATGCTGAAACCGAAAGTGGTAATGAACATGATAATGATAAAGATAATGATAAGAATGATACTCCCGATAAAGAAGAGGTTGAAAAAGAACCCGAAAAGCATGCTAAAAATAAAAAGTATACTAAAGAAGATTTTATTACTGAGAAACATGGTAATGAAAGAGAACCTTGGGTGCAAAAGCCAATGCCTTTTCCTGCTAAGAAACTAAAATCAAAGGAAGAAGAACACTATAATAAATTATGCGATTGCATGAAACCTTTATTCTTGCAAATCCCTTTAACTGATGCTATTAAATTGCCTCCTTATTCAAAGTATATGAAAGATATTGTTACTAACAAAAGGAAAATCCCCAATGAGGAAATTTCCACTATGCTTGCTAATTACTCTTTCAATGGCAAAATTCCAAAGAAGTTGGGCGACCCGGTATACCTACTATTCCTTGTTCTATTAAGAATAATTATGTTAAAACTGCTCTATGTGACTTGGGAGCCGGTGTTAGTGTTATGCCTTTTTCTCTTTATAAGAGACTTTACTTAGATAAGTTGATACCTACTGATATATCTTTGCAAATGGCTGATAAATCTACTTGCTATTCCTGTTGGTATATGTGAGAATGTCCCTGTTCAAGTTACTACTAACTCGCTTGATATTAACTGATTTTGTTGTATTGGAAATGCCCGAAGATGATAATATGTCTATTATTCTTGGGAGACCTTTTCTTAACACCGCAGGGGCTGTTATTGATTGCAACAAAGGAAAGGTTACTTTCAATGTTGATGATAGGGAACATACCGTTTATTTCCCCAAGAGGATTGAGAAAGCGTGTGGAGTTAATACTATTTCTAATGTGAGAACTATCAAAGTGGGAACCATCGATTGTCCTATATATGAGCCTGAAGAAGAATATCAAACTCTTGTGATTGGATCCATATCAATACAATTCAAGGTAACATGATTGATTTGAGGTTTATTTCTTCATATGCTATGTAAAATTTATTTGGTGGCAAGACTTGATCAACCTTGTTAACAAATACCTTTTATATGCATAGAGGAGGTAAACAACATATCTTTCTTCCTCCACTTGCTTTAGTTGCTGTAGCACTTTTAATTTGCAAAGTTTCTTAGTTGATTTGAGATTTCAAAAATTTTCCTGGCCAGTAATAATAAACTAAAATACTCAGAAATGTGCGTTTTTCAAAGTTTTAAAAAATTCACAAAAATTATACCGTTGGTCCTATTTTTCGACGAGGCACCTGGGAGCACCAGAGGATGACCTGTGGGGCACCAGAGGGCGCCACACCACTGGCCGGCGCGGCCAAGGAAGTGGCCGCGCCACCATGTGGTGTGGGCTCCCCTCTGCCCCACTTTGTCATCTCTTTCTCCCAGCACCTTCTCTCTCCCGAAAAAACTCGTACCAAGTTCATCTCTCTCGCGTTTTTGCTCCAGAGCTCCAGATTTCTCGATCTCTTTGCTCAGCTCAGATTTCCTGCTGAAATTTGGCACATTTGCTCTCCGGTATGTGACTCCTTCGATTATCCAAATAGAATTTTGTTTGGTTGAGTATATCTTGAATATTTTGCTGCTATAGGTAACATGTTTAGTGAGCTTGCATGCTTGTTCTAAGTGGTAGAAACTAGTTTTGATGCATGATTAGTACTCTAGCAAGTTCCTATGGTAGTTTCCCTCAATTATATGTCACCAAATCAAGTTTTATATTGTTTGTTGAAAATTTCAGAAAATGAAGAAGTTCAAATTTGGAGAATTGTTCAAGAAGGGAACAACCAGCACCGGGAGGCCTTCTAGGTCCTCCACCCAAATTAGGCGGTCGTACAACGAGGACATCCTCGCGCCTAGCTTCGCGCCCGAAGAGGACAACGGGCCTCCTAATGTTTCTACTTTTCCATGCTATGATTTTCTAAGGAATGCAGGAATATTGGAGGATTTCTTAACCCTTGTCAACAGGGCAGGGTTAACTACCTATATGGGAGATGAAAGGGAGCAGTATTATATGCTCACAAAAATTTTCGTCGAGAGTTTCCAGTTCAACAACAAACAATATGAGCCAACGGTTGCATTCAGGATTTATGGTAATCTTGTTACTATGCAGTTGAAGGATTTTTGTTTTGCTTTGGATATTGTCCCTGCAGGTACAGCAAGTAGGATTGATGACAACCCTCGGGACTTGTTGGAGCTCTATCGAGGGATTACCGATGATGATTGTCGCACCATTCAGCGGGGCAAGATAAGGAACATTCAACTCCCCGCCATTAAGTATTTTGCATACTACATTGCTACTAGCATTCTTGGTAGGGAGAACACTAGTAATATCTCTAGCTACCATCTTGCTTTCCTGAATATTGCACTTACTTGGTCAAACATCCTATCACCTTGGTGCTCTTATTGCTCGCCGCTTTGTCTACCAGGGGGCCTATTTTTGGAGGAACCATTGCACTCGCGTGTTTTAACATTTCTTAATCTTCCTATTGATCCTAATGATGTGCCATTGGCCCCTAGGAGACTCGATATTACTGCTATGAAGAGTCATCATTTTGTTACAACTGACTCTACTTTAGAAAATATGGTGTATAGAATGTTGTTTTCTGACGGGGAGGAGAAGGAAATCCCTCTTCCCCAACCAGGTTTGCTCAGTATTGACAGGCAATCATGGTCGTGCACTAAGGAGGAGGTGGATGAACATATGAAGATACAAGAGTTCCACCAGCAACATGACTCCGAGGACGTCGGGACCTCCTACGACCACACCGTCACATATCCGGGTGCTTCTTCTAGCACATACCCGGAATACGACCCATCTTCATATTACGGAGATACTACTTCATGGGATCGTTGGGATTGAACTCCACTTAGGCCAAAAGCCTAAGCTTGAGGGGAGGTATACCGGCATCACTCATTCTTTGCATATTATGATTGCTGGATACTTGTATATACTTGTTTAGTTTGTTTGAGTGGTTTTCCAATGAGAGGAAGATGATATTTGGGGAAGTGCTGCCTGAAAACAGATTCTGGGCTGTTACCGTAAAAATTCGTGTGCCCAGCCAGAACAGTATTTTGAGTTGAAATTTTTTTTGCATGTTCCCCAGGTTGTTATCTAACTTTCATTAGTTGAACACTTTTCGAACTGAGCAACGTAAGATTTTTGTAAAAATCGATTTCTGTACTGCTGTCAGGTTTTGGCAGATTTCTGCCATCTCGCTTTTCTGTGTTTCTTTTAGTTTGCTATTTCTTGTTTTTGCTTTGTTCCTTTCCAAAACAAAAAAAGACCAAAAATATTTCTGTTGTTTCTCTTCACCATTTGTTTGCTTTGGTTTCTTGCATTTGTTTCGCTTTATTTGCTATTGCTAGTTTGCTATAAGAAAACCCAAAAAGATTTTGCTTTGTTTGCTTGTTTCCTCTTGTTCTTATTTGCAATTTGAAAACACCAAAAATATTTGCTGTTCTTCTTTGGTTTGTAAAGTTCTTTATGAGTTCAATGGTCTTCGGTGCCTGGAGCGTGGTTTTCATTTCATATTATCCAAGCTACACAAGTGAAAAGGCAATAATGACGATCTACGACAATTTGATTGTGGTGAGAGGCTGGTATGAACTCTATTTGTTTTCATTTTTGTACATATACTCATCCATGTGAGCATGCTTAGTTGGTTCATGTGAGGTATATGTTATTTGAGAAAGTCTAGTAGTTTATGATCTCTCATGTTTAGCTCCAATCTATTAATATGAGTAGCATGTCATGGATGTTTGTTTGCATTGTTTTATTCATAAGTAAGTATGGCATTGTGGTATCCTCCTCTGAATAATTCATTTATATCGACTTGGCACATGCTCACGCATGCATATGACTGAACAAAAAGTCAATTAAGCCTCGATGATCTATATTGCTTCAGAGTTCTTGTATCATTTTTATGCCTCTGTTAATTTATTTTGCCGCAAGCATGATTATGACAGTTACTGCTCTCTTGATTTGTCGCTCCCTAGTCTTTTTGCTAGCCTTCACTTGTACTGAGCGGGAACGCTGCTCGTGCCTCCAAACACATGAAAACCAAGTTATTCCGAGTGTCCACCATAAATACCTATGCATGGCATTTCAAACCATTCCAAGTAAATTCTCATGCGCTACCTTTAAAACCTTCAAAATGCTTCTTAATTTGTGTTAATGTTTCATAGCTCATGAGGAAGTATGTGGTGTTTAGCTTTCAACCTTGTCATTTACTTTAGACGGACTCTCATATGGAATAGTGGCACATCCGCTTATCCAATAATTTTGCAAAAAGAGCTGGCAATGGGATTCCCGAGTCCCGAATTAATTAAACTTAAATAGACACTCCTCCATGGTTTGTGATTGTTGGACGGCACCCGAAGGATTCGGTTAGCCATGGCTTGTGTAAGCAAAGGTTGGGGGGGGAGTATCATCATCATAATAAAACTAAAATAAAAAGGCACTCCTTCATGGTATGAGATTGTCGGCAGGCACCCGAGGATTCGGTTAGCCATGGTTTGTGCAAGAAAGGTTGGAAGGAGTGCCAAATAAATATGCAATAATTCATGGGAGCCGCTCTTGAAAGTCCGGTTGGCGAGGTAGTTAGTGTACCCATTACCATTCGTTGACAACAACAAACACCTCTCAAAATAATTTTACTCCTGCTTTACAAATGAAAAGCTCTAGCGCATGTTAATCCCTGCTTCCCTCTGTGAAGGGTCAATCTTTTACTTTTATGTTGTGTCTCCATTATTTCTTTGAGCACTTTCTTGAGAGCACAACTGTCATTCTTAGTACAATATGCTTGTCTCGAAATATGATTGATTGTGGTATAACTTTGATGCATTTATCTTTTGACAATCACTACTTCTAGTCTTTCTATGAACTCCAGAGGTGCCCGGGCATTTATGTTTTGCCAATCAAATACGAGCAAGCGAGATACCACTTTATCATATTCTCTTATGAACATTGCAATCCTGCTTATATACATGATTCATGATGCTTATTATTACTTGTTGGTACCTCTTCATGATTGACATAGCTGTTAGATGATCTTATTTGCATATACCTTATTATGAACTGCTCAAGTATTAGCCATATCATGAGAATATATACATCATATGAGCAAATGTGTTCGTGAAAGTTCTTTTATCGCTCAGTTGTTAACTGAATTGCTTGAGGACAAGCAATAAGCTAAGCTTGGGGGGAGTTGATACGTCCAAAACGTATCTACTTTCCCGAACAATTTTTCTATTGTTTTGCCTCTAATTTGTGTATTTTGGATGCAACTAACACGGACTAACGCTGTTTTCAGCAGAACTGCTCTGGTGTCTCGTTTTTGTGCGGAAATCCAACTTTCGGGAAAAACCTCGGAATTTATACAGAAGGCCCTATTTTCCCAGGAAACTAACGGAGCCAGAAGGGCAATTGAAGTGGAGGCCCGAGGGCCCCACACCATAGGGGGGCGCGGCCCAGGGGGGGCCGCGCGGCCCTGTGGTGTGGCCCCCTCGGCCGGCCTCCGACGCCCTCCTTCGGACTACTTATTCACCTCGACCTAAAAACGCCGAAAAGGAAGTCGAAGTCGCCAGAAACCCTCCAGAAGGCCGCCACATCGCGAAACTCCGTCGCGGGAGCCAGAAGTCTCCGTTCTGGCACTCCGCCGGGACGGGGAATTGGAGGAGATCATCACCGCCATCACCGCCAACGCCTCTACATCAACCAGCCATGTTTCCCCCATCCATGTGTGAGTAATTCCCCCGCTGTAGGTGAAGGGGATGGTAGGGATTGGATGAGATTGGTCATGTAATAGCATAAGATTGTTAGGGCATAGTGCCGGGTGTCCGTAGATGGTACTTTTATGATATTGTTGCAACTTGTTATGCTTAATGCTTGTCACTAGGGCCCGAGTGCCATGATCTCAGATCTGAACATGTTATTGATTCATGAAGATATTCGTTGTTTATGATCTTACCCGCAAGTTGTATACACATGTCACTTGTCCGGAACCAATGGCCCCGAAGTGACGAAATCGGGACAACCGGAGGGGATGGTAGTGATGTGAGGATCACATGTGTTCACGGAGTGTTAATGCTTTGCTCCGGTACTCTATTAAAAGGAGTACCTTAATATCCAGATAGTTTCCCTTGAGGCCCGGCTGCCACCGGCTGGTAGGACAAAAGATGTTGTGCAAGTTTCTCATTGCGAGCACGTACGACTATAATTGGAACACATGCCTATTGATTGATTAGTACTTGGATACGGTTTTATTATTATCTGCAAATGCCCCGCTATGATTGTTACATGAGTTTCTCTCATCCATGCAACGCCCGTTATCCGTCCCCGTGCCTACGATATTTTAATCCTGCTTGTTTACTAAAATCACTACTGCTTGTCTTTGTTACTCTGCTGTCTGTTATTTCACTACTGCTACTTGCTATAAAGCTGTTACTATCGATAAACTCTTGCGAGCAAGTCTGTTTCCAGGTGCAGCTGAATTGACAACTCCGCTTGTTAAGGCTTTCAAGTATTCTTTGTCTCCCCTTGTGTCGAATCAATAAATTGGGTAATACTTCCCTCGAAGACCGTTGCGATCCCCTATACTTGTGGGTCATCGGTGCCTCGCAGGAAACTAAGCGAGGCATCATCCACACCTTCCACGACCGGGTATAGGTCGGGTGGCACGCCCTTGTGATAAACATCGGTGCGTGCGACCGGGAGGCTTTGCGGGCCGTCGCTCAGAGGGACTAGGGCCAGCCGCAGCCCTAGTTGTTCCCGGCACTACGGTGTTGCCCGTCTCTGCCCGCCAGTGGGTTTCTGACGTCAACACATTCTGGCACGCCCGGTGGGACAGTCGACGACATCCACGACATCGCCATCTACATCCGAGATGGCGGAAGACACTCCGGTCACGTACGCGGATCCGCCTCGATGAGCTCAAGAAGAAGCATGACGAGATCAAGGCAACCCTCGAAGCCGAACTCATCGGCTCCTTCCACCGAACCCGCTCCCATGGCGTCGGGTGGAAGGGTTTCACACCTGAAGGCGCGCTCGATGGAGTGGACCTGTCCGCTCCGTCGGAAGAACGCACCAGGTCGTCGCGGCAGGAGATCAACTACATGGTGGCTCATTCGCTGCACCGCCACTCGAGAGCCTCGGTGAACACCTTGGAGCGTGTCGCTCTGCGCGTCGTCCGAGAAATCATGAGTCACCGGTACTCCCCGTCGGGACCGGCTCGGGGACTTTCAAAGGAGAGATGCCGCTCCGGCCCCGGCCGTTCGCATGGGCAGCACCGGAACTGCCGAACTCATCGGCATACGTCGTCTACAAGATTGGTGGTGATCCTAGTGACTACCAATTCCTGCCCGAGCCACCTAAGGAGGTCCCGCACGGATACGCGTGCGCATACGTGCCGGACGGCAACGCCCGGGCACTCTCGAACTAGGCTGCAATAACGGCGGCCTCCGGAACGGCAGGGAGGAACGTCGAGAGCCGATCCCGAGAAGCGGTCGTGGCTGGCTAAGTACGCCGCCCGACAAACCTCCAAAGCCCAGCTCCTGCAGTTGGCTTAGAACCGGAAAAGCAAGCATGGCTGGTTAAGTATGCCACCCCGGCGAATCTTCGGGGTTCGACACCTTCAGCCATCACAGCGGATCAGATTTGTACAATTCGAAAGATCAGTTCGGTATGATGCCGAAAAGGAAAGCGTTCGGCTACACCAAGCCGTACCCCAACAGCTACGAACTGATCCCGCTGCCACCCAAATATCGGCTCCCGGACTTCACAAAGTTCAGTGGGTCAGAGGGGTCCAGCTCCATCGAGCATGTGAGCCGATATTTGGCACAGCCGTGCACGATCTCAGCGTCGGATGAGTTGCGCGTGAGGTTCTTCTCACAGTCCCTCACGGATCGGCTTTCGGGTGGTACACATCGCTACCACCGAACTCCATCCAAACTTGGAAGCGGTTGGAAGAGCGAGTTCCATGAACAGTACCACTCAGAAGCTTCCGAGTCTAGCATTGCCGATCTAGCACAACTACGTCAGAAGCGCGGAGAAGCTGTGACAGAATACATCCAGCGCTTCAGGAATCTTAGGAACCGATGCTTTTCGGTTCGTATAACCGAAAAGGAAGCGATCGAGTTGGCGGTAGCGGGCCTTGCAACACAGCTCAAGGACACGGCCTCCCAGGAAGATTATCCCTCGCTGGCGCACATGGTTCAGAAACTTTCAGCATATGAACAGCGCCACCCGGACCTGTACCAGGACAAGTTCAAGCGTGCAGTGGCCCTGGTCGATGCAGAGGAAGATGAAGTTCCTGCGGGAGACCAAGAAGTAGCAGTGGCTGAGTGGACTCGGGGAGGAACCCCCGTGTCCTGCAAATGGGTAAAGCCACCAGGCCCGCCCAGGGGATTTGATTTTGACGTGACCAAGACTGAGCAAATCTTCGACCTCCTACTCAAGGAAAAGCGGTTGAAGATACCGAAGGTCTCAAATTCCCCACGGTGCAAGAGCTGAATGGAAAGCCATACCGCAAATGGCATAACTCGCTCTCCCATGCCACCAACGACCGCAGGGTGTGGCGTCAGCACATCCAAGCGGCGATAGAGAACGGGCGTCTAATTTTCAACCAGTACGCCATGAAGGTCGATACCCAGCCCTTCCCCGCCGTGAACATGGTGGAGTATGCTTGCCATGCAGGGTGCCAGCCGGGTTTCCTGTGCAATATCAACATGGTAGATCTTGGACACCACGCTGGCAAGGATGTAGATGAGGGCAGCTGCTCTCATAGCAAAGAAACAGAGGAAGCCGCTCCACGCGATCGGCCCCGCCAAGACGGCAAGCGCTACGTAACAGAGGGAGAAGTGAAGAACATAAGATATCAGCAACCTCTCTCTGATCACCTCCTCAACAAGTATGTGAGTCAGTACGACCAACGCCGACGGTCCAGCGACGATGATGAAAGAAATCGTCTGGCTAGAGAAGCCAGAAGACATCGTCGGCATAACCGCGATGAGGAGGAACACGAGCGTTGTGCCGAGGGAAAGGCAAAGGAGCGAGACGACGAGGACAGGCACTGGGATTGTCCTTTCTTCAGGCACTGCTGGGATTCAGGAATGAGCCGATTGCCAACAATCGGCAATTGCCCAGAATGCAACCGGAAGAAGAAGGAGGCAGCCAGCGTGTCCGTGTTCGAGCGCTTAGGACCTCTCCCGCCACAGAGAAAACGAGCTGAGTCCCCTCGGTTGGAAGACCTCGAAGATTCAGAAGACGAGGGAGAAGAAGAAGACAGGTACCACCGGCCAAGGTGGTGCCCTGATGGACTCAGCCGTTCCCAAAAATGCAGGGTTCAACGATTGCGTGGCCTGGAAGAAGCCGAGAGGTTATACTTGCATACATTGAGGAAAGCAAGGCCTGATCTGGCGGCAAAGGTTCAGCGAACCCTGGATGAAGAGGGTCGTCCACGGAAGATGGAGTGGCGCCCCAAGCAAGGAAAGCCGATGATGAAACATCGGCTGGCACAAACATGGTACTCGTTCTTCCGGCGAAGCTCAGTGCTCCACGGTTATACGATACATCCAAGGTGGACGACAGCAAGCGCACCAACATGATAAAATCAGAGATTGGGCTGGTTCTGTCTACCGGCCTGAACGAGTAGCAAGAGCACGTCAAGGAGCAAACGTGGCGAGGCTGATCCTTGTGATCGGCCCCAAAAATTTATGAAGGGACATTACAAAACCTTCACCGAGCAAGCAACGTGGGGGCCGATTCCAGCAATCGGCCAAAATTATCCTCACCCACTATTCTACCTGGGTTCAACATGTTATCCAACAGAGCCGATACCATCAATTCTCTTGATAGAATCGGCTCGGGGGGGCACCCAGGTGGACAGAACACGAGGATATGCAATAGAAGCATCTCATCCTTTGGTGATGGGTATTGGAATATGGGGGCCGATGCACAGGTCGGCCGTAAAAAAAAAATTTCGAAAATTCGAAAATTTTCGAGCACAGCCGATGCAGCAGACATCGACTTAAGAGGAGTAACTGTTACGATCAGAGGGTCAATGGAGCACTAATGAAAGAGCTCCTCAATGGAGTAGTCTAAGGACTTAGATCCTCTCTTCAAGAACAGCCTGGACGTGCGGATCAGGTCAAGGATGGATCGCATCAGATCCACCAAAGGGAAGGAGCCGATCTGGCCGGCAAGAACTGAAGAAGCTCGGGGGGCAGCTCGCCTTGAAGGTTCTCTGCTCGGGGCTACATCATGAGTTAAGGCTAATGTCGGCACATATGGCTGATTCGCCTTCATTAAGGCTCTGGGGCAGCTCGCCCTAAAGGTCGTTGCTCTAGGGAGCCGATTTGGTTGGAATCGGCTAGCCCTGCGACACAACTGGTTTGGAGAGCGGTGTTCTGTTACAGGGTCATCAGTTTGAGCATCCGAAACGGTTCCAGGGCTCTTTTAAAGTCGCCTGCTCAAAGATCAAGTCGCCAGCTTGCTAAGATCGGCTGTGTCATCGTCATCGGCAGAAGCCAGCTAGCTTGGAAGGATGGCTAAATTGGCATGTCTCGCAGATTATCATGAAACTGATGCGTTACCATCAGTCACTAAGCATGGATTAGGCCAACAGTCGACAAACTCAGCATGAAGGAAATCGGCGAAATCAAGCTAAGGGAATTCTTCATTAATATTGGATTTCTTACAATGAGGAGCCGATTGCTCAAGGAGGGAAGAACAAAAGAAGGGTCTATTGACCAATCTACTACTATTAGACCCTAATCTACGGGCCATCACTGCCCTCATCGTCATCCTCAGAACTCTCATCGCACCGCCGCCGATGGGCTCCTCGTCGCTACTCCCGTAGCCCTCCACGGGGGCTTCATCCCCGTCTTCGTCGTCGCTGCTGTCGTCGTCCCACCACATGCGGAGGCGCTTCGCCGGCGGGTAGCCCTCGAGGGAGTCGTCGTCGTCGTCGTCGTCTTCTTCTCCCTCTTCTTCAGAGGTGAGGTAGCCGTCCCAAGAGAACTGGTCGTCCTCGCTTTTTGGCTCCAGTTCCCCATCGGCGAGGAACTGAAGATCTTCATCCCCGCTGGTCAAGGACTTGTCGTCCTCAGACCAAATGGAGGAGGCATGGCTCTCCTCGTCCCAGTCTTCCGGGGCACGAATTTCCGGCGGCGTCTCGCGGGAGGAGTCGGACCCGTAGGAAAACTCGAAGGAAGAGGAAGAAGACATGGCGGCACAGAGGGTTTTTGGTGCTAATGCGAGGAGGACGAAGGAGATGCAGGATTGAACTGTGCGGAACGGTTAAATAAAGGGGGTATGAGAGAGATTCAATGCCACAGCGAGTTTCCGAGGAGATGTTGCCCAACGAGAAAATTTTACGGCCACATGGAGAAGTGGAAGGGGCAAAGCATCATGATGGGGATTCTGCGGCAGCTCTGCTCTGCCACGACATGACCCGACGAGAGAAAGCGTAATGATTTTGGAAATGTCATTTCCAAAACCAGGGGGGCATGTGTTATCACCAGAATTTGACCAAGTCAGAGGTGGGCCGCGATCAAGATGGACTTGAAGAATATACATGGAAGAAATACGGGAATCGGCCTTTTATACCAAGTTGGGCTTAATTGCCCATGTATCTGTAACATATTAGATCGCATCTTAGTTTAGAAGTTAGAATCTTACTCGTGCACGGTTTAGTGCACGCCCACATTAGAAAGTCCGCTGGACTATAAATATGTACCTAGGGTTTATGGAATAAACAACAACCAACGTTCAACCACAAACAAATCTCGGCGCATCGCCAACTCCTTCGTCTCGAGGGTTTCTACCGGTAAGCGTCATGCTGCCTAGATCGCATCTTGCGATCTAGGCAGCACAAGCCTGCCTACGTTGTTCATGCGTTGCTCGTACCGAAGCCTTTTTGATGGCGAGCAACGTAGTTATCTTAGACATGTTAGGGTTAGCATTGTTCTTCATGTTACATGCTTTCGTAGTGCAACCCTTGCATGTCTAGCCGCCCTTACGCCTATCTTAGGTGTAGGGGCGGCACCCCGCTTGATCATAGTTTAGTAGATCTGATCCGTTACGATTGCTCCTTGTTCTACAAGGATTAGTTTAATATCTGCAATAGTTAGGCCTTACGAAGGGGGGGAGGATCCAGCGGCACGTAGGGTGTCGTTCGTTGGCCCTAAGCAGGATGTTCCGAGGATCAACCTCGTGTTGGTTTTTAGGCCTTGTTTAGGATCGGCTTACGATCACCGTGCGTGGCCGCGAGGCCCAACCTCGGAGTAGGACGATCCGATTATGCGGTGAAAACCCCACATCGTCGTAGATCTCATTAGCTTTACCTTGATCAAGCAGGACCACCATATATTCGGACACCTCGTCCGAATCATGGGTGGATCGGCTCTTTGAGCCGATTCACAGGATAACCTCGAGAGCCGATCGAGGCTCGTATTTAACATTTACGTGTGTGCCCTGCAGGAAACTAAGCGAGGCATCATCCACACCTTCCCGACCAGGTATAGGTCGGGTGGCACGCCCTTGTGATAAACATCGGTGCGTGCGACCAGGAGGCTTTGCGGGCCGTCGCTCGGAGGGACTAGGGCCAGCCGCAGCCCTAGTTGTTCCCGGCTCTACGGTGTTGCCCGTCTCTGCCCGCCGGTGGGTTTCGACGTCAACGAGACAACGGAAGGATCCAGAAGGACCCACGGACTTCCAATACGCATCCTGATGCGTCTTCTCTTGACAAAGAAGATGGCTGGGAGTTTGCGTACCTATTGCACGTGACTTGTGCTCACTGAAGTGTGGGCACCACACGTAAGTGACAGACCCGTTGGTGTAAAAACTCGGTTGATTATAATAGTGCATTAGAACAAAGTTTCCTATGGATTCAAGGGTAGGAAATCCAAGTTAACTCATTTACGTGTTAAACTTGTCTAAATCTTGGTCAAACCTAGGATTTGACCAAGATTCAAATGGGCAGAAAAATAAAAAACAGAAAAATGAAAAACCAAATCACATAGTCTTCTTATGTCATATAGTAAGCATTAAAGTTGATAAACAAGGTCTAGACATATTCAAACTAGACAAATCATGTATCTATACCCCTAACCCCTAAACTCCGTCTTATGAAGTCAAGCGCATATGAAGAGAAGTGGTTTTGCTCCCAAAAGCTTCATTTTAGAGTGACTAAGAAGGATCAATGCTTACCTTTGCATTTTCATATTTTAATCTTGTTTAAATCATTATCAAGCCTAGGATTTGACCAAGATACAAATGGGTGGGCACAAAATTCAAAAAAATCAGAATAATGAAAAACAAAAGCACGTAGTCTTCTTATGTCATATCGTATGCATTCAAGTTAAACGAGGTCTAGGTATATCCAAACCGGACAAATCATGTATCTACCCCCGTTGATCTTATGAAGTCTAGCATGAAGAGAAGTCGTTTTGGGTTTCAAACATGGAAATTTCAAGAACATCCCAAAAGCTTCATTTTAGAGTGACTAAGAAGGATACATGCTTCCCTTTTCATTTTCATGTTTTAAACTTGTTTAAATCTTGGTCAAACCTAAGATTTGACCAAGATTCAAATATATGAGCATAAAATTCAAAAAAAACAAAAAAAATGAAAACCAAGGCACATAGTCTTCTTATGTCATATAGTAAGCAATCAATTAAGTTGATAAACAAGGTCTAGACATATTCAAACCAGGAAAATCATGTATCTACCCCCTAACCCTAGCTAAACTCTGTCTTATGAAGTCAAGCATGCATGAAGAGAAGTGGTTTTTGGTTTCAAACGTTTAAGCCAAAAGGTAAGCATGGATCCTCCTTAGTCACTGTAAAATGAAGCTTTTGGGAGGTTTGTGAAATTTCCATGTTTGAAACCCAAAACCACTTAAGACAGAGTTTATGGTTAGGTGTAGATACATGATTTTTCTTGTTTGAATATGTCTAGACCTTGTTTATCAACTTGAATTTTTTACTATATGATATAAGAAGGCTATATATGTGCTTTGGTTTTTCATTTTTTGATTTCTTTCGAATTTTTTATGCCTATTTAAATCTTGGTCAAATCCTAGGTTTAAACAAGTTTAAAACATGAAAATGAAACGGTAAGCATGAATCCTTCCTTACTCACTCTAAAATGAAGGTACTTGAAAATTTTATGTTTGAAACCCAAAACCCCAATTCTCTTCATATGTTTGACTTCATAAGACAGAGTTTAGGGTTAGGGGTAGATATGATACATGATATTTCTGCTTTGAATATGTCTAGACCTTGTTTATCAACTTGAATGCTTACTATATGACATAAGAAGGCTATATATGTGCTTTGGTTTTTCATTTTTTTTTTGAATTTTTCTGAATTTTTACTCCCATTTGAATCTTGGTCAAATCCTAGGTTTGACCAAGGTTAAAACAAGTTTAAAACATGGCAATGAAAAGGTAAGCATGGATCATTCTTAGTCTCTCTAAAATTAAGCTTTTGGGAGGTTTTTGAAGTTTCCATGTTTGAAACCCAAAATCACTTCTCTTCATATGCTTGGCTTCATAAGACAAAGATTAGGGTTTAGGGGTAGATATATACATGTTTTGGGAGGTTTTTGAAATTTCCATGTTTGAAACCCAAATCCACTTCTCTTCATCCTTGACGTCTTCATAAGACAAAAGTATAGGGTTATATATATATGCATGGGTAGATACATGCTTTTTCGGTTTGAATATGTATAGACCTTGTTTAAAATTATCAACTTAATTGAATGCTTACTATATATATGACATAAGAAGGCTATATATGTGCTTTGTTTTTTCATTTTTTCATTTTTTCCTGATTTTTTATGCCCATTTGAATCTTGGTCAAATCCTAGGTTTGATCAAGATTTAAACAAGCAGTTTAAAAATGAAAATGAAAAGGTAAGCCTGGATCCTTCTTAGTCATCTGTAAAATGAAGCTTTTGGGAGGTTTGTGAAATTTCCATGTTTGAAACCCAAAAGCACTTCTCTTCATGCTTGACTTCATAAGACAGAGTTTAGGGTTAGGGGCCGGGTGTAGATACATGATTTGTCTGGTTTGAATATGTACAAATCTTATTTATCAACTTTTGAATGCATGCTATGCTTACTATATGACATAAGAAGACTATATGCTTTTAAAATTCAAACATATGGTAAGCATTCTTATGTCATATAGTAAGCATTCAAGTTGATAAACAAGCAAGGTTTGGACATATTCAAACCAGACAAATCATGTATCTACCCCTAACCCCTAATTAAATTGTCTTATGAAGTCTAGCATGAAGAGAAGTGGTTTTGGGTTTCAAACATGGAAATTTCAAAAACCTCCCAAAAACTTCATTTTAGAGTGACTAAGAAGGATATACAAGCTTCCCTTTTCATTTTCATGTTTTAAACTTGTTTCAATCTTGGTCAAACCTCTAGGATTTGACCAAAAGATTAAAATGGGCATGGAAATTCATAAAAAATCAAAAGAATGAAAAAACAAAGGACATAACATTCTTATGTCATATATATATAGTAAGCATTCAAGTTGATAAACAAGGCCTAGACATATTCAAACCAGAAAATAATGTATATATCTACCCCTAACCCTAAAATCTGTCTTATGAAGTCAAGCATGCATGAAAAGAAGTGGTTTTGGTTTCAAACATGGAAATTTCGAAAAAACCTCCCAAGAGCTACATTTTG
>NW_025899993.1:0-27450 GCF_022539505.1 Lolium rigidum | reverse complement strand
ATTCAGATTGCTATTACCACTCATACTCATCCATATTACTTGCATCTCACTATCTCTTCGCCGAACTAGTGCACCTATACATCCGACAAGTGTATTAGGTGTGTTGAGGACACAAGAGACTTCTTGCTTTGTGGTTGCGGGGTTGCTTGAGAGGGATATCTTTGACCTCTTCCTCCACTGAGTTCGATAAACCTTGGGTGATCCACTTAAGGGAAACTTGCTGCTGTTCTACAAACCTCTGCTCTTGGAGGCCCAACACTGTCTACAAGAATAGAAGCACCCGTAGACATCAGGCACCAGACTTGCTCAAATGAAAATGCCCAAATTGAATGAATGTTGCATACATATCTGAGGATCACGCACGTAAATTGGCATATTTTTCTGAGCTACCTACAGAGAGGCAGGTCGAAATTCGTGACAGCAAAGAAATCTGTTACTGCGCAGCAATCCAAATCTAGTATGAACCTTACTATCAAAGACTTTACTTGGCACAACAATGCACAAAACTAAGATAAGGAGAGGTTGCTACAGTAGTAAACAACTTCCAAGACTCAAATATAAAACAAAAATACTGTAGTAAAAACATGGGTTGTCTCCCATAAGAGCTTTTCTTTAACGCCTTTCAGCTAGGCGCAGAAAGTGTATATCAAGTATTATCAAGAGGTGGAGCATCGACATCATAAGTTCCCCCATTTGTAGTGGTACTAAGGGCTTTGTCAATTTTAGGCCTATAATAATATTTTTTTTTTGGTTTAGGCACTTTAGAGACATACATAAACTTTTGCTCCTTACCCACATAAGCTTTCTCCTTATATTTAAGAGAAGAAAAAGTTGAACCCAAGGTTCCCATAGCTTTTTCAAGTTCACTAATCCTTTGGGTTTGATTATCATGGTTAGCACAAGATTCTAAGATGGTGATTCTCTCATTTATTCCACCTAGAGATTTATCAAGTTATCAGTGCTATCAAGTAACATTTCCAATTTAGTTTCAACACTTGGAAAATTTTTCTCTATGGTTTCCAATTTTTTCATGACATCTTCAAGAGAGGTTTCAATTTTATCTTCATTAACAGGTGGTGTTCCAAATAAACTCTCAATAATGCAACTAGCTTCTAAAGCAGGAGCGCCTAGGAAGTTACCTCTGCGAGACAATCAAGAACATACCTATTCCAGCTAGAGATACCAACATAAAAATTCCTGAGTAGGATAGTGGTGGAGTGTTTCTTAGTGCACCTATTATGAGCATCACTAATTCTATACCAAGCATCTTTTAAACATTCTCTCCCTTGTTGCTTAAACGAACGAACTTCAACTTCAGGATTACTCATTTTAGCAGTAGTAAATAAAGCAAACTAGATAAAATAAATGCAAGTAACTAATTTTTTTTTGTGTTTTTGATATAGAGTGCAAGACAGTAAATAAAGTAAAGCTAGAAACTAATTTTTTTTTGTGTTTTGATATAATGCAGCAAACAAGTAAGTAAATAAAATAAAGCAAGACAAAAACAAAGTAAAGAGATTGGATTGTGGAGACTCCCCTTGCAGGCGTGTCTTGATCTCCCCGAGCAACGGCGCCAGAAAATATGCTTGATACGCGTACAACACGCGTCCGTTGGGAACCCCAAGAGGAAGGTGTGATGCGTACGGCGGCAAGTTTTCCCTCAGAAAGAAACCAAGGTTTATCGAACCAGGAGGAGCCAAGAAGCACGTTGAAGGTTGATGGCAGCGGGATGTAGTGCGGCGCAACACCGGGGATTCCGGCGCCAACGTGGAACTCCGCACAACACAACCAAAGTACTTTGCCCCAACGAAACAGTGAGGTTGTCAATCTCACCGGCTTGCTGTAACAAAGGATTAGATGTATAGTGTGGATGATGATTGTTTGCAGAAAAAAGTAGAACAAGTATTGCAGTAGATTGTATTCAATGTAAAAGAATGGACCGGGGTCCACAGTTCACTAGAGGTGTCTCTCCCATAAGATAAATAGCATGTTGGGTGAACAAATTACAGTCGGGCAATTGACAAATAGAGAGGGCATGACAATGCACATACATGATATAATGAGTATTGTGAGATTTAATTGGGCATTACGACAAAGTACATAGACCGCTATCCAGCATGCATCTATGCCTAAAAGTCCACCTTCAGAGTTATCATCCGAACCTCTTCCAGGTATTAAGTTGCAAAACAACAGACAATTGCATTAAGTATGGTGCGTAATGTAATCAATAACTACATCCTCGGACATAGCATCAATGTTTTATCCCTAGTGGCAACATCACATCCACAACCTTAGAACTTTCTGTCACATCGTCTCGGATTTAATGGAGGCATGAACCCACTATCGAGCATAAATACTCCCTCTTGGAGTTAAGAGCAAAAACTTGGCCGAGCCTCTACTAATAACGGAGAGCATGCAAGATCATAAACAACACATAGGTAATAGATTGATAATCAACATAACATAGTATTCTCTATCCATCGGATCCCGACAAACACAACATATAGAATTACGGATAGATGATCTTGATCATGTTAGGCAGCTCACAAGATCCGACAATGAAGCACATGAGGAGAAGACAACCATCTAGCTACTGCTATGGACCCATAGTCCAGGGGTGAACTACTCACTCATCACTCCGGAGGCGACCATGGCGGTGAAGAGTCCTCCGGGAGATGATTCCCCTCTCCGGCAGGATGCCGGAGGTGATCTCCAGAATCCCCCGAGATGGGATTGGCGGCGGCGGCGTCTCAGTAAGGTTTTCCGTATCGTGGCTCTCGGTACTGGGGGTTTCGCGACGAAGGCTTTAAGTAGGCGGAAGGGCAACGCGGGGGGCCACACGAGGGCCCCACACGCCAGGGCCGCGCGGCCAGGGCCCAGGCCGCGCCGCCCTGTTGTGTCGGCGCCTTGTGGCCCCACTTCCTTTCGCCCTCGGTCTTCTGGAAGCTTCGTGCAAAAATAGGACCCTGGGTAATTTCGTCCAATTCCGAGAATATTTCCTTACTAGGATTTCTGCAACCAAAAACAGCAGAAAACAGCAACTGGCTCTTCGGCATCTCGTTAATAGGTTAGTGCCGGAAAATGCATAAATACGACATATAATGTGTATAAAACATGTAGATATCATCAATAATGTGGCATGGAACATAATAAATTATCGATACATCGGAGACGTATCAATGAGTCGGGAAGCGGCGGCCTGCGCTGCACCCCTTCTCCCGTCGGCTCCCCTGGCGGCCGGCGCGTGGGATGGGCAGCGGCGGCCAGCGCTGCGGCCTCCCTCCTCCCGTCGGCTCCGCAGCACTCCGGCAGGGGTTGGTGGTGGGCGGCGGCCAGGCTCATGGCCTGCGCCAATTTCCCCCCGCCTCTTGCCGGTGAGTGGAGGCGATCTCGGGTTTCACCCGCGACACGAGGTCGCCCGGGCAGCAGCCTTGGGTACGACGGTGGAGGTGGCCCTCTTCTTCGCCGGAGAGGGTCGGCCTGCAGTTGGTGGTGGTGGATCTATCGATCTGTCACCGCGTTCCGGCGGCGAGATGGAGATGCTTGGAAGCCGGCGACGGAGTCGCTGGTGGAGGGTTGGCATGGCCAGCCTGGGACGGTCGCCGACGTGGGGGTCCGACCTGAATAAAGGTGGTGGTCCTCGGGTCTCTCTTGCGTGAAGAGGAAGACCTACTGGAGGCCTGGACTCGTGATCTAGCCGGAGTGTTGAGTTCCGGAAGGCTCCGCCGGCGAATGTAACAGTGCTTTTTGCCTGGAGTTTGCTGGATCGGTGGTATTCGTTCGTGCGCACGCATGCTTTTATTTCGACCGATTGGTTCTGGAGGGAGCGGCGTGAAGATCTTTTTCTGTGTTGACATCAAGTGACTATGGATCCATGATGAAAGTCGGAAGAAGGGAAGTTCATGAAGGGCGGAGGGGAGGACTAGCTAAGGGAGGTTCAAATCTCTGTGTTGTTGAGGGATTTGCTTGGTGTTCCGGGCTTCACAACAGCGGTATGAAAGTGGGGACGACAACACAGGTGAAGTTCAGAGTCCTACCTTTCAGGGTGAAAACCCAAGGTCTGGCTTTAACTGGTTGTGCCTGGCAATGACCTTGTTGGAGGCATTGTTTTGAGAGCGGGGACTATCTTCAGGGTGAAAACCTAAGATCTTTGATCGGGCGACGATGGTGTTAGCGCACTGTTCCCTTCTTGGAGGCGTCGTTTTTGGAGAGTCTGTACTTCAGGTGTTGTCTTGGTGGTGGATGTATTGCTGTTATTAGGCCCGAGATACTGTAGCGGGACTTCTGTTTCTTAGTTTTCTTTTCCTTTTTTTGGTTGTGTGCATCCGTAGTTCCATTAGGGTGGTGCGTTGTTGCAGAGGCTGGATGTAATTGGTATCGTTTTGATATTAATATATTCCCTTTATCGAAAAAAACGTACCGTCTAGTAGTGGTAGCGCCATCCCAACCAAGTGTAATTTTACATATAACTACTTGAACTTCTATTATTCATAAAATCAATCATGCCTCCACTTTTTTCATGTTTGTCGTTTCCTTATCATTACGAGGTGAGCGAGAGGGAGAGGAAAGGATCCACGAGGAGAGACGGTTCTCATCGGTGTTATTTGACAGTCGTGTGGAAAGGATCCACCACAGATCTTCTCCGGTCATTGGAAGCAGCAGTAATGTCTCCTTGATAGCCAGAAGTCTATCCACCCACAAACTACTGTAAGCCTCAATCTCCTCCCAATCTTTATCTTTTTGGTGAGCTTTGTGGTTGAATCGTCACAAAATGGTGCTTTTGTTAGGTATTGCTGATAGTTAGCAGGGTATAGGTTAGTAATTGTGGTATGTTTTGGGGAGGGATTTTGGAAGGGGTTTGGGTACTGGTTTGGGGGTCGGAAAACAGTAGCTTTGTTCCCGTAGTGTGTGAATTAGTGGAATTTCATGCCATGTTTGTACCTATGGTTAATGCGTGTTTAAGGATGTTTTTTCTCACTGGGATTTAACCATAATGGTTAATTTACAGGCACCGGTAGTAATAGGGCATATATGAATGGGTCAGTAAGTTGGTATGATCATGTTGACGAGGATTCTTGATCACCATCATTTGTTGAGAGCATTATTGAGGTCATATGATATGAAATCGCTTGGAGAATTAAGGTGCATTTGTGTGTTTCAATACTTGCAATAAACAGAAATGGATTGATAGATATTAGGAGTGCATTAGGCATATAAACTATGCTTTATTATGTCATTTGGTCATATGTATCTGCATATTTATCTTGGCCATGATGAAAGCGTGAGGTCCATGCACAGGGATGATGTTGTTCAGGTCCCAGCAAATGAACTGCCTCCAATTGTCAGCCCTATAACTAAAAAGAACAATGATCAAGATGAACAAGCAACTGACGAAGCAGTACCTTCAGGTAGTTTGAAATTCAAGTTTCATTAAATTTTATGTAAATTTAAATAAAATTTCATCGGTTGCTTGTTCAACAGCCCACCAGAGTTCAAATCCCAGGTTTGACATCTGTGTGTCTCATTAAGACGGAATATTCATTCAGTGGGAGGCGACGTTCCCGTCGACAGCGAGGCGCCAGTGGTGACTTCGTCAATTTCAAGATCCCCGCCGGCTCAGTCTTTCGGAGGTGCTCATACGGGTAGGGTGTGCGTGTGTGCGTTCATAGGGGTGAGTGTATGCGCGTGTATATGAGCGTCTGCGTTGTACTGTGTTTCTCAAAAAAAAAGTTATTTTTGGAAGATTCTTTGGGGTTGCTGGTGTGTGCAACCGCTCTCCAAGTTGGGGAGAAGTTACCGGCGACCCCATAGCGCGCTGCCGGCATCCCTGTCGGCGCTTATTTGGGAAGCACCGGTGGAGATGCTCTTAGGCATACTTTCCAGCAAAATACAGTGTGATAAATGAACATTTTCTTCTGTTAATTAGACTAGCTTGTTGCTAGCAGCAAACTGACAGAGAGGCATTCCTTCTAGGTTCAGGATGTCTATTTTAATCCGAAATTTTTGAAGAAACCAATTGCAAATAAAGTGGGGGTGAAGTAGTAATCAATCGCAAGAGCAGTTCGAAGCTTGCAATAATTCAGACTTTCAGAAGACACGAGCGGAAACATGACACGCCTCAAACGAACTCTGAACTGCATACCAGAACGGACAACCTTGGATGTACAGAGACACGTAAGAGCATGAGAAAGAACACATTATTCCAATGCTTATTATTCATACATAGTCCAAGAAACACTCTTTTCTGAGTGACGATTTCAATTAGATGAAGGATGTATAGGAATATAATATTTGATACGAGGTCTTCATTCATTACATGACCGGGCATGTGACGTTGCTTCTGCAGTCGCTGATCGGCCTGATCCGGGTGGAAATTAATGTGAGCTCGATCATTATTGGTCGGGCCAGAGGAAGGCTCCCATGGCGAAACGCCTCTTGTCGTCGACGTCGCCGGCGACCGGGAGGCCGTACTCCCGGAGCGGGCAGTCGACGCGCCACTCCGGCATCGCCTCGTAGTCCTCCTTCTTGTACCGCGGGTAATGCAGCGGCATCCAGAAGCTGCAGCTTATTAACGTCCCGCGCTCCGACTTCTGCTGCTGATGCTGGACGCCGACGGCCGCCACACCGTCGTTGGTCTTGCTCACGCTCACGGCAGGGCCCAAGGATCCCATGTGTTTCGCTTCTGCTTCTGAATGCTCTGCAACTTACACGCAAATCGTGCTGTGACGTGTGACTTGCGTTTGAGGAGGCTTCAAGGGTATTTATAGTTGGCGCCAAATTCATAAGCTCTAGAGATTTTCTAGCGCTACCACTTAACTGATCATGTCCCAAAAACAAAGCATTCGTCCTCGCAATAATGCCACTGGAAGCAGTGAGGATTTTCTAACGAGAGAGCCCTAACTTGAGCCAACCACATTTTCTGCCGAAACAATGAACAAGTGTCACAATAATAAATTCCGAAAACATTGTGCTCCGCCCTCACCGTGAGGCAGCTAGCGCTATCAACCTCAGGGCGTTCGATCATCCCCTCGTTCGCGCCGGTGTCGTTGACTCGTTGTCGAAGTCAGACGAGCACACGAGACACCCTACATTATTCCACATGATTGATCAAGGACGTGGCTACACAAAGCAACACTTGCAGACTGCATGATTAGGAAACAACATTTAATCGATTAGCAACCTCAGACCTCTTGCAGGCAATGCTAGCTGCACGAAGGTGTTTCAAGGATCTTGGGAAAGTGATTGATGGCTGGAGTATAGGGTTACTTGTGTGGGAAGAAACTGTGTTTCAACTTGATCCAAGAATTTCTTTTCCACCCTCAATTGTTGGGACGTAGTTTGGCAATTGTAAAGTGTGGATCAAATATGGTCACTAGCTAGTTAACCTCCTATTAATGTCTAATGACTAAAATAATGTGTCAGATTATTACAGGGTGATCATCGCTAGGGGTACATCTTTGACGAGGACGTGGGGGTTCTCAAACATGAGTTTTGGTAGAGATCCGGTACTTGAGTACGTGCATTGACGCATCTCTATTCCTTTTCTGCAGTACAGAACGTGTCGATGCCCGCAAGCAGAGGGCTGTCAGGGGCAACGGCAAGTTTCATTCATTTTATTTTACCAGGAAATCGAAGTTCAAGCTGACTGCAAAGAATTGTCTTCTGGAAGCGATAACATGGAAATGAAAGAAATGGGCATTTTTCTAAAGGCAAATGTGATATTCACGTATGTTTTGAATTGATGATCGTCATGTGGTTTTGACGGTCTGGAGAATTTTAGTCATACAAAATCATCATAAAGAGTGTTTGAATCATAAAATTAGGGTTGCCATGTTCTTATAGAATGCACTCCTATGCAACCAACTCTATATGGATCTCAGCATGAGCTCAAAACTTGTTATATTTATTCCGTTTCTCTCTATATGTTTTCTCTTATTGATAAAATTCTTGTGTTTATTGGTTGCTCGTCATACAAAACCATATAGTCTACTATATTTTCTAAATATTTTTCTCCACAAGAGCCCTAATTGGATATAGCATAGTTGTTCTCTCGTTGACTAGTCTTTCTAATCCCAGTTACTCCTGCCGGATTTGCACAGGTTATCTTTTTAACTCTAGCACGGTCTTCAAAACACACTTATTTGACTGATTAAAATTGTGCTACAAAATTAATATTTATTAAGTCCTGATATTACTATATCCTCAAGATACTTCCTAAAACAAATTTATACATGGTATTTTCGAGTAATTACATTAAAAGATATGGATGTTTCAAGATTTGACTCTACATGTGTATCCAAAAATTATAAATAAACCTAAGGCCTTCAACTTTGCCCCTGGGTTCATTTTAGTCCATAAAAATCAAATGGTTAATTGACACATTTAACCTAATGTTTGTGTGTACCTTGGTACAAACTGGGCACATCAGGGCACCCTCTATGGTGGCATGTTGCTCTGAACTCCCGACTTCAAAAAATCTCTTTAATCAGGACATTCGTGTTCTTCGATACAATACTGGTTGTTGGCGGTCACACATGAATAAATTTTCGGTGCACAGCAATGCAGCATTTCTTGGGAGAATTAGGCATTATTCAATAGTTTTTGGTCAATACTTGATTGCATATTACGATGGATATGGTTTCTTATATACTTTTCTGATCATTAGCACTAGTCACTTGTGATGGCGCTACAAAGGATTTATAAAAATTTGATTTTCTAAACAAAATTGCGGTGAACTTGTATTAATACGATCAAAATGTTGTCATTGAGCTACTTCAACAAAGGCACGGTGCTCACAACAGAATAGAAGTGCCCATGTGCTCCTTATGGCAGTGTTGAACTGCATGAAAGCATCCATTCCATGGTTGTTGGCTTGTTGCACCTAATGGCATAAAATGTGAATGTAATAGTGTTCATATTTAAGCATGAGAATAGAGATGGGACATTATCATAACTCACAAAGAAGCCATCACAAGTTGAAACTGATTTTGCAATGCCGTTGAAGAACACAAATATTTTAGGACTTGGAAGCATTGGGATTTCTGTATGAAGAACATCTGAACGAGGATGTGGATATGGGCTCTGAACGCCCTGTATCACAATCGTAAGCTCTAGAGTTTCCTGATGCAGCCGATGGATCGATGCCCAGTCGAATCCCAAAATCATTGATGCTCGCAATAATGCCCCTGAAACTGAAAGCTTCCACGAAGCTCAAAGTTCCAGAACATGCTCGAGCAATGGAGTACAGCAATAAATTACGAAAACGGCGTGCTCCGTCCTCGCCGGTGAGGCAGCGCCGTCGACCTCAGGGCATCCATCATACCCTCGCTCGAGCCACCGTCGCTGTTGAAGTCAGCCAAGCACACAAACGACCCTTCAATCCTACATCGCCCCATACGCATGATTGATCGAGAATGTGTGGCTAGGGCGCCACGAGAGATATTTTCACCCACGACGTCCGGCCGGAAACCCTCCCGCCTGCCGCGTAGGAAATTCTACCGCTACGACAATGCGCGGGGAGGTTTCCCGCCTCGCCGACAGTCTATATTATCCCACCACCCCCGCCTCATTGGTTCAAACAACATAGAAATGGAAAAATATTCAATTCGTGGGACGACGTCGCGCTAGAGAGAACATCAGGTAGCGGTGCAATAGAAGCGCTAGGAGACGCGGCCGCTGCGGGACACGCGGCGGCGACTGGAGGAGGAGGAGGAGTTCCCGCGACGGCGGCGGGAGGAGGTGAAGGAGCAGCTGGGGCTCGATGAGGAGGAACGGCTATTTCGGGGATGGGGATGATCGGGGATCGGTACGACGATGGTGGAGGTTTCCCCAGAGATCCCAATACCCATCGCCAACTTGACCCATACCAAAGTGCCAACACATCGGTCGGCGACTATTTGAGGTGCGCAGATGCTCTTAGGTGGTAAATGAAATGTTTATATCACTTGTTATAATGAAAAAAAAAGATACAACGGGTGTCGGATAGAAGATGATGTGACACAATTTACTAACAATTACAATCGTTGTTACTAAACTGCGCAACATCACCTTATATCCATACACAGTTTTACCTCAACATAAATGACACGTGAGAGGAGTTGAACTCACAACCTATGCATAATACCTTCGAACCACTAGGACAAACCATTCTGTGTGTTGCAATCCTTATCTAATGTATCAAATACTAGTACTTGTACTACATACTCTTTCCCCATTATTAAATTCTGCTGACTGCCAAACAGGGTTAGGTTTATCCAGTCCTCCGAACCAGGGCGTCGTGCAGCTGCGCTAATCAGCAGCAGCACTGCGCGCAGCATAGCAGCATCAACAACCGACAGGAGCACTGACAAAATCAATCTTCAGGACTGCTGATCTACTATAAGTCCTCTCACCGCAAGTCAACCTGTACTGAGTCCCAAATCCTCAAAGGTAATTTTGTGTCAATTTTGCTTTTCTGGTCTTGAATTAGGGTCGTCATGCCGGCGGGGAACCTGCTCTCACAGGCGAGTAATTTAACAGGATCTGTTTAGAAGTGGCTGTAATAAAAGATGTTACTATGCTTCCTATTATTATACGGTTTTGTTTGGTGCTGCAGTTGTACTTGTCTTAAGGTAAGAGATGTACTTCACCATACTGGGACCTGTACCTACCCAGCGAAACCGAAAGATTGCAGATAAACAAATAAATAACCAGTTAAAAACAACAACACCTTGAATAACCAATAGACTGTTAATGCTTACAATACTGCCTTATTATAAGATTCTTCAATACAACCGAGACATAGGTACAAATAAAAATAAAACATCCTTGAAACAAACTTCAATAAAATTTCAACACATGGTTTGAACAAAACAACTGCATTATAACTGACTTAAAATACTTCACTAGCAATACTTCTAAAGTTTTCGGACACTTCTTCATATCTAAAAGCCAAATTCAAGTCCATTTGTAACGGTAGGAACAAACCACATAGGAGACTCCACAATATCACCCCAGCCAGCCGCAGCATATTCGAAAGAGGAGCCAATGCCAACTCCACCATTGAGTGACATCCTACACCAATCTGGAACAGGCTGTGGTACTTGGTGGAAACGCTTGTGAGTAGCAAACACACAGTCTGATGTGAAAACTGAAGCTGCATTGACATCGTTGAGACCAGCTGCCTCGGGAGGACCAAGCAGAAACGGGTAGTTTATACCAAGAAACAAAGATGTGCCTTGCAGACCTTCAAGCCTGACCCAATTTGGTGTGGCAGGGTCATCACCATAAGAATCTTTAGCATAGACATGACAACGCATCGACGGGTAAATCAGTAGCTCCCTCCCCATATGATCGATCGGATTACCTTCACTGGGTTCACCATGACCTCTAACATTAATCCAAAGAATAGTGCCTTCATAGCCCGGAGAAAGGAACCACGTGCCGGGAGCAATGTTGTTGCCATCATGAACACCACCATGTAGATTTGGCTGCTCAATAATCTCTGGAGCAGCTATCACCTGAGGAGCAGCACCGGCACCTGTTTTTTTTTTGCTTAAACGTGGTCAAGATAGATCGGATACTATATAACTATAAGAAAAACGTGATGCAAAAAACAGTATAAAATAAGTGCAAAAATAAAGAAAAAAAAACTATAAGCACAGAAATCAAAAACTCACCCCAAATAGTTGGATCCCAAACAAGGACATCCCCTCTGGGTGCGATAACGAGCGTAGATCCTACCACTCGGTAAGAATGGCATCAACATACCTTGACGGTGCAAGGTAATCGTTGCGAAGGATCCTCCACTGCACGTCCCTACTACCACCACGCATGATTGCAATCATCTTATCAAACACTGCTATGACATAGTAGTTCCATTTGTTTCCAACCCTGTATGGTTCAGCAGTTATCTGAATCTTCAACAACTGCATGTGTGCCAAATCATACCGATACAAGAAAGGCCCCTCAGGAGCGATGCCAACGTTACCAACGGATGGCAGAGGGATCTCCTCGTCTGTGTAGACGTTAAGCAGAGACCACCGTGCTTGCTCTTGAACAACTGCAACCCATTCGCCATTGGAACCAACCCAGTGCTTGTCGCCTGGCCCGACCTGTGTACAAGGTACAAATGCTTTTGCGAAAGGAGCGTCTAGTGGCATCAGCGATGCGTCAATACCCTGCGAATTTTCAAATTTTCTAGTATGAAATACAGTACACAAACATTTTGTTGCAATCCATGAAAAACAATGAATACCTGTTCAGTGCGATCAGCGGGCCATGAACTAGGATCAGAATGCAGCAGACACGGCGATCCAAAAGGAAACCTTGCATCCTCACGGATAGCATTGCGCATACCGGCATACCTCGGGACATTCTAGCAACGGTGATGACGTCCGAGTGAGCGCCGATATGCGTCAATGGACCAGAAGCGATCTCAGAAACGAGAGAGGAAGAACCCTTCTCCATTGATGAAGAAGAGTGGATATTCCTGTACGGCAGTATGTTGTTGTTTCTCAGCGGATGATGTGATAGAGATACAAGGAAATGTTCAGAATATAAGAACTGGAGTTGGCAGTTAGTAGTAGCGGTTGCTAATTATAGACCATGAAAAACACTTATGCGCCAACACCTATAAAACCGTCAAAAGTAGTGGGGGTGAAAGCAGTTACAGGAGTGAGGGGGTCGTCCATCAGTTCCAAAAATAAGTTTAATACAGAGCATTAAAATCATCCATTTCATGATATGCAACCGTACTTACGCATCCATTGCATGCTATGCAACCATATTTATGCATCATGTTGTACAGCAGTATAGTGCACCTGCTGGTTTAGCACTCCATCAACAACATAAATGTACCTATGCAGCACATCGTTCGGTACTTATACATACTATGTAATAGTACTCGTGATTCTGATTGCACAGTACTCAACTGGGATCAGCTGTACTCTACCCTATTACAAACTGTACCTATCACATAAAACAGAAGAAACAAACGGAAAAAAATCTGGTTCTCATCTACATGACACAACTGTCCTCGATTTAGTTGCAACACTGTACTCTACGCTATTACTAACTGTACCTATCCCATAGAACCGAAGAAACCAACTATACCGACAGAAACAATCTCGTACTCCTCTCCATGCAGCACCTGTACCCTAGGCGGGGCGGCGGCAGCCTTCAACTTCCTCGACGCCCGGGGCACCTTGTCCTTGCTTCCAATAGGGCGACCGCGTCCCCGCTTCAGGTTGCTGACCGGGGAATTGGACGCCATACCTTCAGTCCGGAACAGTTTTCGGAGCGACGGATGAGACTCGACGATTCCTCTCTCGAGGCAGATCCAACGGCACCATAGCAACTGCCGTTCCGCATTCGCGGCGAAGATACTAGCAACGTGTCACGCGTCCTGCCACATGCCACCGGAGGTACATGTGCAACCTTGGTTCAACCCTTACCAACAGTCTGTACCCGAGTTGGTGCCACGCCTGTACTCCCGCATACAGCACAACCGTACTACATAATATCAACAACATTAGATATTACAGAAAACAGAAACTATCATCTAAAACCAAAAAGATACAGTTTTTGATCTTCGTGCCGCATCTGTAATTTCCCCAGCTGCAACCAAAACCAAAAGAAACAACCTGGTAATAATATTCATCTATTATATACTAAAAGCAAAATACGGATATTAAATAGAGCCACCATGTTAAGCCACATAGTCTAAATTATTTTAAGAGTTAGATTTAAAATGAGTGGCTATGATTTAATGCAAAATTACTAATTATGTAACAATGTAGGTCCAGTTGACACGTTTTATATAGAGAAGACGTGTCTATATTTATCTTTTCAAACTACAGCGATCCTAATTGATTAGACATGCTTTTTTTTTTTTACCATATACGTAACAATTAGAGGTTAGTAGTGTCCGTGAGAAGATTCCACCTTAAGTAAGTCAAGTTGAATAAGAAAGGGCCCACAATAAGTCACGTTGAATATAAGGAAGAAAATAGAAAGAGTCCATGTTAAATGAAATGGCGTGTTTTCAAGCGCCACTACTTCACATTGAATCTCACGTATGGCTGCTTTTTTTCCTTTTGCTATTTAAGTCACGTTGAATAAGAAACCAGATATAGTAGCGGAAAGTCACTTTTGATCAAGGATGCATATGATCCCAGCACCAAATAAAACATAAAACATTTTAAATAAAAAAGTGCGAACAAAAATTTCGCTTGTACAACTCAATAATCTATATCCGCACATCAAGTTTGGTGAAAGAATGTCATTTTTGTGTCCTAGGTATAAATAAATGATAAGAAAATGTCTCTTGAAGAGCTTTTGTTATCACCAAATTTTGTCTTCTTAAGAAGGACACAAAAATATCGATTTTTCATGAAATGATTTGTGAGCACATAGAACATCAAGTTGTATGCGCGGTATTTTTTATCTGAATTTTTTAATATTCCAAAATGTGTGCGCACATGAAAAAATAACATTTTATGTGTCTTGTGTAAAAATAATAATGAAATGTCTCTTTAAGAGATTTTTTTAGCACCAAATTTTCTCTTCTTACAAAGGACACAAAAAATGACAGTTTTCTGTGAAATGACTTTGCGAGCACATAGAACATCAAGTTGTATGCTTGGCATTTTTTATCGGAATTTTTTGAGATTCTAAAATGTGTATAAAACTCATTAAAAATGAGGAGCATATGTTTTTAGGAGCCATAGAAAGAGTCCAGATTAAATAAGAAAGAGTTAATTCTTGGTAATTAATCACTATTAATTAGGGGATTAGCCATGCCTGAGATTGATTTTTGGCCACTAACTGTTCGCAATATCACGTATCCATTGGTAGAGGTTTGTTCAAAAAGGAAGGTATGCAGCAGATTTAATAGTGTTAATGAAGTGGACCTAGGATTTTCAGAAGATTTCAAAATATCTGGAAAAAGAGATGGGTTATACCCAAATGAAGGGAGTATGGTGGAGGCACTCCCGTGCAGTTATTGTTTGAAAAAAGGAGGATTGCACCATATTTTAAGGTCGTATAAAGAATTGAACCTAGAATTTTCAAATATCTGAAAAAAGGAGAAGGAACTTATACCCAAACGGATGGAGTTGAAAATTATGCCAAGTAGCAAATACAGGAATAAACCTTATACCCAAACGGAGTAAGTAGCACTTTATGGTAAAAAGGAACTCTTAATATTTTGCGGGAAGTGCAATAATATGCTGCTTCTGGTACGTAATTTTTTGAAGCCCAGAAGCAAGCAACACGAAAAGTGATTTAATGAGCATCGCAAAGGAATCTATCTTCCAATTTCTCCAAATAAAAGTATCAGTCTAATCATCTTCTAATCAAATAATGAGCCGAAGCATTCGGATTTTTTACCATTCGTTTGTTTTTACAAAATATCAGATGGAAAATACCTACTCTACGTTTTTTTATATTTTTTTAATAGGAGTGGAGATATTTGAATTCTTCGATCAAGGGATATGTCCTGATTGATGTAAAGAACAATGCAAATTTGATTGCACTTTGTTTGAACTTGGCATTTTTAAATTTATATGTATAAAATATTTATTTATGATGGAGATAATAATGGCAAGAATAAGGGAAGGGTGTTTCTGCACCAGAGTGCATATGCACCCTTTATTTGAAATGATTTTTTTAACATATTTAAAAGTGTCAAAAAATAAAAATTGTCTCATGTATCTCTTGACATGCTACATGCTCACAAAGTTGTTTCAGCAAAAACCAACATGTTTTGTGTCCTGTGTGAAAAAGATAAATTTTGGTGCTAAAATAATCTATTTCTCTATTTTTTTTGTCTTTTCTTGCACATGGCACAAAGAATATTGTTCCTACATTTTTTAACTTTTAAAAATATGTTTTGTACATACTAGGTGCATATGTACCTGGGTTTAGTTTGGATTTCTGCAAAAATAACCACAACTATAACAAAAACAATAGGTATAAAACTATCATTTAGGCTGATACAACAATTTGGTTGCAAGTAGTATATCTCGATGAACTAATGTGCATATAGCAAGCCGCTTGGTTATTTTTAAATTATGTTATTCTACAACGAGTATAATTTCAGAATGCATAATTTCACTTCTGTTTATATGTAAGAACATCTACATATAAGGTGATATGATACCATACCATATACCTCTTAAATATGTAACTTAAAATAAGGTTAGTCATGGAACGAGTTGTTCCCTCCATTTTATTATTAGCGTCTCAAGATGTAACATATAATTTAAACTACTCACCGCTAAATTTTAATTAGCAAGGATTTTTGATAGAGATTTGTAATTTAAATTATTTTAAACATTAAAAAATTTATGCGAGTTATCATTGTCATAACACAATAAATTTACTAATTTTAACATTAGGAAACTAAGTTACCTGACATGAAAAATACATCTGAACCAAGCCTATAACAAGTGGAGAGCGAAAGACACACAAAGAGCTCTATTTCGGAACAATTGACATTTTACAAAATTTATTTTAAATTCCCCTAATTTCTTATAATGATACATTTATTTTTTTGTTGGAAAAATACATTTATTTATATTTTTCACACGTGTGATATATTTTCCGTGACCACATACCTACATTATTTCCTGCCACAAAATTGAAAATGTGAATATCCAAATATTGTAAAATTCATTCTCAATCATTAAAAAAAAAAGATGTCGCCCTCGCATTTGCGAGGGCCACTGTGCTAGTTATTAAAATAATGAATATTATCGTTAGAGTACAAGTGGTATTGTTCAGAATATCAAAAAATCCAGCAAAACCCTGACGTGGTGGGTCCCACAATATCAACCAATTCGTCTTCTACATCTATATTATAGCTGTATTAGGGCAAAAACCTACATACTCAACTCTAATCTACTCAAACACCCACGGAAGAACTCACCGCAAGGACGCGGTACAGGCCGACCCCGTACAAGAACTTGTCGGAGAATCAAGATAGTCTCCACTGCTTCTCCATCCGAGGTTAGTTTCCCATCAAGCAACAGACTGCACTACGATGCCTGAATTCGTTGTTGAAAGATCGAGATGTCGCCTAGAGGGGGGGGTGAATAGGCAATTACAAACTCTTGCGGATTTGTCTTGTATGAATGCGGAATTAAACTATCGTTTAGTTAACAAGCACAAACCCTAAATATGCTAAGCTCAACTAAGTGTAACAATAGCAACTAGAGTTAAGCAAGATAGGCACAAGATATATGTAGCACAAGTGATAGCAAGATATATGTACTTCAAGCACGATGGCTATCACAAGGAAAGAGAGCTCGGGTATAGAAATAACCGAGGCACGCGGAGACGAGGATGTATTCCCGTGTTCCCTTGCTTTGCAACAAGGTACGTCACGTTTGGAGGAGTGGAGGTCCCACGAAGGATTCCCCGCGCCACGAAGGCTCACCCTATTCTCCGAACCACACCCACGAAGGATAATGGCCCTTTCCTTATGGTTAGCTTTTCCTCCGCTCCGGAGATGGCAAGCTCCACAACCACTTCACAAGCTCCACGAAGGAGAAGCCCGGCCTCTTCACAATCTTCTTGAAGAGATCTCCGGAGCACCAATCACCAAGCCAACTAGGAGGTCACCCTCCAAGAGTAACAAGCTCACGGTCTCTCACTCGAACAAATCGTGGTGGAGAGCTCAACACTATGCAATAATGCAAAGCAAGAACACCGGAGGTGTTCAAGTCCTACACACTCAAATCCCACCAAAGCAACGAATGCTAGGATGAGATTGGAGAGGAAGAACAAGGGGGAAAGTCAACTAAAGACTCCAAGATCTAGATCCCAAGAGATTCCCTCACTTAGAGAAGAATTGGTTTGGTGGAAGTGTAGATCTAGATCTCCTCTCTCAAATCCTCAAATATGAGCAAGAATCATGGGGGGAACAAGAGAGAGAGCAACTTCTTCAAATGCAACAATGGAGGTGAGAGAATGGGGAAGAAGTATTTTGCTCAAGGTGGAAGAAAGGTCTATTTATAGCTAGGAGCAAATAAAACCGTTGGGGGAAAAGACAGAGAAACAGGAAGAAAAACGGGCAGAAAACACAGCCCAGCCGGCCAGCAGGCCGGTCTGACCGGAGCCTGGGCTGGGGAGGCCGGTCAGGCATCCGGTCGGGCCGGCCCACCGACCGGAAGGGAGCTGGGCGCGCAGGGGCGGCAAACTGCCACAGGCCGCGCGGGGGCGAGCGGGTGGGCCGCGTGGGCGGTGTGGCCCAGTCCGGCCAGGAGGCCGGTCCGGCCGGAGTGGACGCCGAGCGGCCCGGTAGCAAACCGGCGCCTGGGCCGGGGAAGGCTGCGGCCCGGTTAGAGTCCGGTCCAACCGGAGAGCAGGCCGGGCTGCCCGGCTGCTGGGCCGGTTGGCCGGTCGGAGACCGGGGCTGTCCCGGGTGGGCCGGTGTGTGGCCCGGTCGACCGGTCGGAGACCGGGCAGCCGTCCCCCTTTTTCTTTTCTTTTTCTTTTTCTTCTTTTACCTTTTCTTTAATAACTATTGCTCCCGAACTCCGATTGACATGAAACCAATTTTGTTGGAAAGATAACGACGAATAGAACCCCAACAAAAACTGGAAATATGGAGACTCCTCTCAGAACATTTTAGATGATTTTAGAGAGGGAGTCTCCCACCGTCAAGAACCGGTGAAGACGTCCAAACTCGAAAACGCAATAGAAGATGCATGCGGATTCCGTTTTCGATGAACTTGGGCTTGTTGTAAAGCTAGCAACAAGCTCAAGAACCTCACACAGAGAAACACCAAGAAGCAATAAGGATATGCCAAGTATGCAAAGGATTGAGCTCCCTAAGACGATGTGATCAAGTTACCCAACCGAAGGCCCCTCTTGATAGTGCGGCTATCTATCCTATAATCCGGTCTCCCATCAACCACCTTGAGACCGGTAAAAGGAAAACCTAGCAAATCCATACCTTTGCCTTGCGCATCCCGCTTGATCTTGATGATAGCTCTACAAGCTCCATACAAGCCGGAATGCCTCACTTGATCAATGTTGCTTCGTGAATACTCACAAATGCTCCCCCATACACCATGATGGGAAAGCTCTATTGATGCACATCTTCACATGTCCATTATCACCAAATGGACGACAAGCTTCAAGCATGTGATCCACTCAAGATGCTCATCTTGAACTTGCCCAACTCAACCTTGTATCTTCTCATACTCACATAAGATAGAGCATGGCTAATATTGAGTTCCACATAGGAACTCCATCTTTATTTCTTCTTCTTGATCATATCACATATGTATCTTCATACCGATGATCTTGATGCCAATACACAAGATATACCTTTATCTTCATGGCATCCATACTTGAATCCAACACATGGAGTACAAGTAGTACCTATGGAATATTCCTTCATATAAACTTAATGAAAACATTAGTCCATAGGGGTTGTCATTAATTCCCAAAACCACACATAGGGGCAATGTACCCTTACAGTTGTCTCCACACCTGTATTCCTTTTATACAAATTAAAACACATAGACTGTGCGGCAGCTCCCAATTTTTCCCCCACCACCGGTCCAGCAAAAAGTAAGGGCAAACCCTAGCGAGCCGCCAAACACCTATCCTCTCTACACTCCACTACTCCTCATCGACCAGCGGTGAAGGAAGCTGTGGAGATCTGAGTTATTGCTGTGGGGATAACAGTGGCTACTCTACTCACTCCGCCGACTCCGCCGGCCACCCTTCAATCCGCGACGGCGCGTGCCTTTAGAGATCTGTGAGTTCGGGCACAGTATGGATCAATTCCACCGATGGCTCATCCTTTAGTTTCTTCTCCAATGGTATATAGAAATTAAGGAAGTAAATGGCATCTCGCGTCTAAAGCGAGACCTTTCGTTATTAAATATTTTTTTGCTTATTACTCTGACTGTTGTAAACAGTATTAGCTCTCTAATGCACTCTGTAACTGCAGGTACAAACCTTATTAATCTAAGGCAAAACTACAGCCTTATGTGTGTAACCATGAGTAGAAACCAAGGAAAATTTAAATACTAACTTTACCCCCCTGCACATATTGCCTTATCAATTTAAGACATAATTACAGCCTTATGTGTGAAAGTGCGCTACGGCACTCATCTTAACAAAATTAATTTAAGAATAGTTTCCATGATAAATTTAAACAGTTGCTTTCCTCCCATGCAGATTTTTGCATTTCAATTTCAGGAAGAATAGCAAATCTCCGGTATGACAAGTCAGCAGCTATCACCGTCCTTGAATGAAGGTAATGTACAAACTTATCCCTCGATGCAAAAATGTGTTACTCTTATGATTCCTTTGAAGTCAAACCGGTTTATCTTTAAAGCATATTAAAACAAAAAAATTCAAAATTTCTAATATAAAAAATTTCTGGTACTTACCATCCATGACAATGAGTTTAAGATTAACTAAAACGTCTCTACAACTAAAATGCGTCTGTATAAAAGTATAATAGCTTCAAACAATTATATTAAATTTTAAATACGATTTCCATGTATTAACCTTTGGATAGATGATTTCTACGATATTATTGCAGCCACTATAAATCATGAGGAAGCTCCAATTGCCCCACTAAACTTGAAGCCACTGGCGGTTGTGTTCCCAGAAGAACAAGACAACATAAATGCATTCAATGCAAATATACGATCTAAAAGGAAAAATTGTGAAGCAAGAACGAGCGCAGATTCCTCTAAAAATATTGCGACAATGATCAGACCGCCTCCTCGCGAAACATTTTGAATAGCCTTGCAGGAAGAAAGCACAAGAATATATCATCGGAGAAAGAGGCGACAAGAATGGAAAAAGAGTCCGAAAACATGTTAAAGAAAACTGCCGATATTGGTTCTAAAAGTCCAAGGAGAAGCAAATGATTGTCATCTACAAAAGAGACAGTAGTCACCAGCTCTAGCCAAAGTGCTCCAAATATCAATGAAGAAGAAAAAACACAGCCTACAAAATCTGCCAAAAAAGGAAAGAAATCAAAAAACGCCGCCGCAATAAGAAAATCGTATCGCAATACCAAACATCACGCTGAGCATGACGACAACGAAGAGAACAACACAAGCGAAGAAGAAAACGATGAATACAACGAGGTAAATATGATTATTTTCTTAGTACCTTGGATCCAAAATAAATGCATTTATTATATTGTTAAACATTTTTGTCTAACACAATTGGTTTTAATCATGCAGAACATATCTGAAAATTCAGAAGATAAAAAAAAGGCAATAAACAGGAAAAGGCAAGAAGGATTGCAAAAAAAGCAAAAATAAATTTTATGGCCAGAACGATCAACAAGACAAGTAAGATGCTCACTTAGACAAGCTATTCACCCGTGTTGAAATATTGGAGGAACGGCATATAAAAAGGCTTCGGGATGCGGGTTTGGGTCCTTTGCTTGACAACAAGATCGGACAAAACATTAATATCCGACTTGCCTCGCTTCCTTATGAATAGAATAGATCCAACAACCATGACTCCGAATCTAGGAGTAGCAAACAAAGTAATTGAGATTACATCTTATGCTATCCATCTGCTTTTTGGACTGCCAGACGGTTCAAACACAACTCCTAGACCATCAGAAAGTGGCAACGACAAAACATTGCATGAGCTGAAGATTGAGCTTGGATTTAGGAAAAATGAGGATATGAATACTGATGACCTTCGCAAGCTCCTACGGCCCGTTGGTTAAAGACGAAGCAAACGACGATTTGGCTCGAAAGTATTTGTGTTGATAATGTACATGAAATTCATATGCCCTGGAACAGCTGTCTGTGTGTCAAGGGAGGCAGCAATGGTAAAAAATCTGGACATATCAAAGTTGAAGGACATGGATTTGTGTCAGTTGCTAGTAGATGAGCTCAAGAGAGCAGTCATCCAGTACAGAAAATCTAAATCAAAATGGACTCGCCCTGCTCGGTCGCATCATAGCACCGGCTCCGTTATATCTTGACTCGTTGTATGAAACAAGGCCTTTCGACACTGGACACAAGAACACCTCGTACACACTTCATGGATTATGAAAAACTAAAGAGCATCCCTGCAGCAGACTGTGCTAAAAAAGGCGGGGAAGACCCCAATACCTGGATATTTGGAAACTTACCTGTAAGTAGGCCTGGAATTAAAACTCGAAACTCGTGAGCTAAACGAGTAACTCGCGACTCGACTCGCCTCGACTCGAACTCGGTGTATAATGAGTCAAGCCGAGTTTCATATTTTGTCGTTAAACGAGTTCAAGCTAAACGAGCCGAGTTCATCGAACTCGCGAGTAGCTCGTTTAGCTCGGTAAAAATGAATTCGGCCCAAGCCCACCAAAATGCGCAAGTATATTTGTGGTTTCTCAACTTGGCAATCTTATGCTGATGATATATTGATCGTTGTGGTTTATATTTTTGTGGTACCATAGTCCTAATGCTTGTTGTTCATATTTATGCCCAAATATACGGGGAAAATGCATTGTATGTATTACATGTTCTATTTGACAGTTTTAAACGAGCTACTCGTGAGTTACTCGTGAGCTTTGCGAGTCGAGCCGAGTTTCAAATCCGGACTCGATTGTTAAACGAGTCGAGTCGAGCTAACTCGATTGTTGATCGAGCTTTAGCGAGTCAAGCCGAGCTGGCTCGGCTCGGCTCGAATTCCAGCCCTACCTGTAAGAAAATTTCAATGACCCTTTATCTTTTTTGTTAATTGTATCTCATATTGCATAAGTTAATACAATGTTTTCATTTTCTCATCCTAACAGTGGAAAGCACCAAATGACATAGTTTACTACCAGAAAAGGAATCCACTAAAAAGAATGTATCCGCATCATGAAGACCAAATGATGTCGGCAAAGCGTACTTTCAGAGGATCAAGCATTCCAGCTGGTGGTTCCATTGAAGAAGAAAACACCAGTGTATCAGAACATACATTGGAACAGATTGACAACTTGCTGACTAGCGCATACGACCTATCACACAAAGTACCAACTACATTTGACCACCTCAAAAATGGAACAGCTGCTGAAAACCAAGCATCTACTGTCAAAGAAATTTCTGACAACGAAGCTAAAGTTATAGAAAGTTTACAGAAGACAACATTTCATCTCAGACAAACTTTCGCATTGTTCAAGAAAGCACAGGATGAACGTTGCAAGCAAATTCAGCAAGATGAAAGGATAGCAAATAATGAGGTACGACAAAAGACATAATCACACTGGCAATTTTTTGTTGTGTCCGTTTCAAATTTAACTAATCTAACTACTTACAAATCATAATTTTAAAGTTCCAAGTACAACAATATAAGACTAATAAAGTTTAAATACAAAAAACCAGGTTGACAAAGAAGCTGGATCTCCAACTCAAGAAGGCACTGCAGAAAAAACAAGAAGTGGAAAAATGTGAGTTAACCTCGACTACATATGAGTTAACTTCAATTACAAATACAGCAACCGTTTAAATTATTTTTCTAACTTGTTAACATATCGTAACAGGTTGCGAAGTAACCTGCTTCTACAAAAGAAAGGATTCAGGTACAATCAAACAATGAAGATAATATTAACTTGTTCATTGAATACAAAATAAAGTAATACTATTAAGTTGTTGTGGTGAATTTACAAATAAATAAAAAAAATATAATAAACTTTTTATGGTATATCTTTGATTTACAGGTGCAAGATGATGGCCCAATGGAAGCATCAGAAAACTTTTACTTCTACAACTGAAGTGTGATGAATGTCTGTACTAAGACGTTGGTTTGAACTACCTACAACTTTTTTAGTATCTGTACTTTTTGTAAACGTCTGCAAAGTTGAAAATCTGCAAACATATCATTGCATAACTTCCTGATTCGAACCAGTGATTATCAATGTGAAACAAGTGTACTCTTTTCGAACCATGTTGGTTGCATTGTACCTCGCAGAAAAAAAAAATCAAAAAAAAATCTTGCAGAACAAATTTTTGCTCCTCTTGGTGCAGACGCTGTACTCGTATCTCCATCACCTTTGTACTCCACAATCCTTGCACATGTAACTCCGCCAGACAAAACAGAAATTGTTGCAGAGAAACAAAAAAAACACGGTTGGTACGGACGCTGTACTCGTCTCTATGTCACCTCCGTACTCCACAATCCTTCCACATGTACCTCTACTAGACAAAACAGAAATTGTTGCAGAGAAACAAACAGAAACACGGACCCCTGCTCCCATTGGTGCGGACACTATACTTGTCTCTCCGTCACCTCCGTAATCCACAATCATTGCACATGTACCTGCGTTAGACAAAACGGAAAATCACAAAGGGAAACAAAGGGAAACACGGTATAGTGCTCCTCACCGTGAGGATGTTGTACTCATTTCTCCCACACATCTGTACTACACAAGCCTTGCACCTGTACCTGCGCTAGACAAAACGGAAAATCACAAAGGGAAACACGGTACCGTGCTCCTCACCGTGCGGATGCTGTACTCGTCACTACCTCATATCTGTACTCCACAAGCCTTGCACCTGTACCTGCGCTAGACAAAACGGAAAATCACAAAGGGAAACACGATACCGTGCTCCTCACCGTGCGGATGCTGTACTCGTTTCTCCCTCACGTCTGTACTCCACAAGCCTTGCACCTGTACCTGCGCCAAACAAAACGGAAAATCACAAAGAGAAACACAGTACCGTGCTCCTCACCGTGCGGATGCTGTACTCGTCACCACCTCACATATGTACTCCACAAGCCTTGCACATGTACCTGCGCTAGACAAAACGGAAAATCACAAAGGAAAACACGGTACCGTGCTCCTCACCGTGCGGATGTTGTACTCGTTTCTCCCTCACGTCTGCACTCCACAAGTCTTGCACCTGTACCTGCGCCAAACAAAACGGGAAATCACAAAGGGAAACACGGTACCGTGCTCCTCACCGTGCGGATGCTATACTCGTCACTACCTCACATCTGTACTCCACAAGCCTTGCACCTGTACCTGAGCTAGACAAAACGGAAAATCACAAAGGGAAACACGGTACCGTGCTCCTCACCGTGCGGATGCTGTACTCGTTTCTCCCTCATATCTGTACTCCACAAGCCTTGCACCTGTACCTGCGCTAGACAAAACGGAAAATCACAAAGGGAAACACAGTACAGTGCTCCTCACCGTGCGGATACTGTACTCGTCTCTACCTCACATATGTACTCCACAAGCCTTGCACCTGTACCTGCGCTAGACAAAACGGAAAATAACAAAGGGAAACACAGTACCGTGCTCCTCACCCACTACAAGAAAAGTTGCCATGGCCGACGAAGTTGAAGTCGCGCCGTGGTTGCTGGTGTACCATGGCCGACGATTTTTGGTCCCTCCGTGGTGCATGTCAAAACTTTTTTCTCTCGTTTTTGAGGCCACCTAGCCCGACGAAAGCGGCCAAAACGTCACGTATGGTGGCCCGGGACGTGGTGCATCTCGAAATCTCGGGTTCGCCGGCCGAGTCAACGCAAATCCGCACCGCCGAGGGATGTAGGGCCCAGATGGCAGCCTCTTCCGGCATTGTTTTTTTTCTCGATCGCGCCATCTCGTTCAACGTTCTCCGATCGAGCCGTTTACGATGCAGGATCATGGGTCCCGCATGTCATCCTCTATGAACCAAAATTCTTTCTATTCTTGGATTTTTTTTGACCCCTGATTTCTGGCTACTTCCTTTTTCTTTGATCCCTTGCCGCCTTGGAAACGTTGAGACCGCCGTCGCTAAATGGGACCCGCATGTCATCCTCTATGTGCAATCAACTTTCTTTTCTTGGAGTTTTTTTGGCACCTCAAATTTGGTCACTTGCCTTTTTCTTTCGATCCCCTGCCGCCTCTCAAACGGTGATACCGCCGTCGCTAATCGGGACCCGCATGTCATCCTCTATGTACTATAAAACTTTCTTTTCTTGAATTATTTTTGGCACCTCATATTTGGTCACTTACCTTTTTCTTTCGATCCCCCGCCGCCTCTCAAACGGTGATACCGCTTCCGCTAACTCGGGACCCGCATGTCATCCTCTATGTACTATAAAACTTTCTTTTCTTGGAGTTTTTTTTGGCACCTCAAATTTGGTCACTTGCCTTTTTCTTTCGATCCCCTGCCGCCTCTCAAACGGTGATACCGCTGCCGCTAACCGGGACCCGCATGTCATCCTCTATGTACTATAAAACTTTCTTTTCTTGAATTATTTTTGGCACCTCATATTTGGTCACTTACCTTTTTCTTTCGATCCCCTGCCGCCTCTCAAACGGTGATACCGCTGCCGCTAAATGGGACCCGCATGTCATCCTCTATGTACTATAAAACTTTCTTTTCTTGAATTATTTTTGGCTCCTCATATTTTTTCACTTGCCTTTTTCTTTCGATCCCCCGCCACCTCTCAAACGGTGATACCGCTGCTGCTAAATGGGACCCGCATGTCATCCTCTATGTACTATAAAACTTTCTTTTCTTGAATTATTTTTGGCTCCCGATATTTTTTCACTTGCCTTTTTCTTTCGATCTCATGCCACGTTTGAAACGTTGAGGAACCCGTGTGCTCATGGGACCCGCATGTCATCCTCTATGTACTATAAAAGTTCATTTTCTTGGTTTTTTTTCACCCTCTCGATTTTTGGCAATTTCTTTTTTTCTTTGATCCCCGCCGCCTCTCAAACGGTGATACCGCCGTCGCTAAATGGGACCCGCATGTCATCCTCTATGTACTATAAAACTTTCTTTTCTTGAATTATTTTTGGCTCCTCATATTTGGTCACTTGCCTTTTTCTTTCGATCTCGTGCCACGTTTGAAACGTTGAGGAACCTGCTGGCTCATGGGACCCGCATGTCATCCTCTATGTGCTATAAAAGTTTATTTTCTTTATTTTTTTTCACCCTCTCGATTTTTGGCTATTTCCTTTTTCTTTTGATCCCCCGCCGCCTTGGAAACGTTGGGTAAGCTGCCGACTCATGGGACCCGCATGTCATCCTCTATGTACAATCAACTTTCTTTTTCTTTTGATCTCAAGCCACATTTGAAACGTTGAGACCGCCGTCGCTAAATGGGACCCGCATGTCATCCTCTACGTACAATAAAGTTTCTTTTCTTGGATTATCTTTGGCTCCTGATATTTTGTCACTTGCCTTTTTCTTTCGATCTCATGCCGCCTTTGAAACGTTGAGTAAGCTGCCGGCTCATGGGTCCCGCATGTCATCCTCTACGAACAATAAAAGTTTCCTTTCTTGGAGTTATTTTTTACCCCTAATTTCTGGCTATTTGCCTTTTTCTTTTGATCTCCTCGCCCCCTCCGAAACGATGAGGACGTCATTGGCGTGTCGGTCCCACATGTCATCCTCTATGAACAATAAAAGTTTCCTTTGATGGATTTATTTTGAACCCCTAATTAATTTCTCGGATATTTCCCCGCCGCCTTGGAATCGTTGAGGATGCCGGCCGCCTCATGGGTCC